>NW_022881614.1:33104341-33349341 GCF_003369915.1 Drosophila miranda
ACCACTTAGCCGTAATGACGGAAACCTTTGCACCCAGGAACACAACAAGGATACAGCGGGCGCTCCTGGCCGGGTACAAGGAGGAAAGCCTGAGCAGAGCCGCGTTCCTCTCGGCAGCAGAAAACCTAAGCGCCGCCGGGGATGCTGAAGCATCCGCGCTTGCCGTTTACAGGACCGTCAAAGCGGCCTGTGATGCAGCCATGAAAAAAAGAAAGATCGGAGGAAGCAGGCACCGGCCAGTACCGTGGTGGAATGAGCACATTGCCAAGGCCAGGAGGGAGTGCTGCGCAGCTCGGCGTGCCTACCAGCGAGCAAGAGGCTCCGCCCAATTTGGCAGAAATGGCGCGGCATTCAAGGCCAAAAGAAAAGAGCTGAAGGAGGCCATCAGAAGCAGCAAACTCAAATGCTTCAAGGAGCTCTGCGATGCGGCCGATGCGGAACCTTTTGGTGGAGCATACAAACTAGTCATGGGGAGATTAAACAGACAGCCTATGCCCAAGGATCCGGTGCATATGAGAGAGATAGTCGGCACCCTATTCCCTAGACAACCACCCTTACAAGAGGAAGCTAGGGTAGAAGGAGCTAGCCTGAGGGACACCACCACCATCATCACTGCCAGAGAAGTACTGGAGGCCACGGGTAAGCTGAAGATCGGGAAAGCGGCAGGTCCAGATGGAGTCCCTAATGCAGCACTAAAATGCATAATTAGAGCCCATCCGGAAGCATTCGCCACAATGTACACCCAGTGCCTAGCGGAGCGGACAGTCCCACGAGCATGGAAACGGCAAAGGCTGGTTCTGATACCCAAGCCAGGCAAAGAGCTCAACGACCCATCGTCATACCGGCCGCTGTGCATGCTGGATACCATGGGCAAGATTTTCGAGAGGATGGTATGTAACCGACTGGAGGCGGAACTGGCTGAGCGTCGCGGACTTTCCGACCTCCAATTCGGGTTCCGCAAGCAGAGGAGCACCACTGACGCCATCGAGATGGTGACAAACCTTGCCAGGGAAGCCATGGCAGGAACGCGATGGGCTGGAGGCGACAAAAAGTACTGCCTAGTATGTACACTAGACGTACGAAACGCCTTCAACTCTGCCAGCTGGAAGAGCATCCTAGAGGCCCTGACCAGGAGGGGTATATCTGAGCAAATCACACGGACTCTGCGAAGCTATTTCACGGACCGCGTCCTGATCTACGACACGGAAGAAGGAGCAGAACATCACCAAATCACCGGAGGCGTCCCACAGGGCTCGGTCCTAGGGCCGATACTGTGGAACGTGATGTATGACGATATCCTGCGGCTTACATTACCGGAAGGGTGCACCCTGGTGGGCTTCGCCGACGACATAGCACTGGTGACAGTGTCGAAACAAGTAAGAGACGTAGAGGAGAAAACCAACGTAGCAGTCGGGATGATAGTGGCCTGGCTCGCAGCCAACGGGCTAGCATTGGCGGAGAAGAAGACGGAGGCTGTGCTAATGAGCAGCAGAAAAAAGGTCGAGCAGGCATGCGTGAGAGTCGGTAGCACGATCATCAGGACCAAGCCTGCGCTAAAGTACCTAGGGGTAATGATGGACCAGAGGCTGAACTTCAAGGCCCACCTGGAATACGCCAGCGCAAAAGCGACTGCAGCAACGGCGGCCATAAGCAGGATGATGGTCAATACAGGGGGACCACGGCAGCGTAGCAGGCAGCTCATCGCTGGGGTGGTCACCTCCATAATCTTATATGGATCAGCAGTGTGGGCACCAGCAATGATGGTTTCCACATACAGCAGAGACTGCAGAAGCGCATACCGACGCTGTGCCCTGAGGGTTACATGCTGCTTCCGGAGGTGGACCAGACGTCTCCTTCCCCAGCTTAGCCCATGGCTGCGAAGAAGGCACGGCCAAATGGACCATTATTTGGGCCAACTGCTGACGGGGCATGGCTGCTTCAAGCAGTACCTGCATCGCTGACGACCCGTATTGCAGCTGCTGCGGGCCTGGAGTCGACGAGGATGCAGAGCACGTCTTCTTTGTATGCCCCCGCTTCTCGCAAGAACGAACGAGGCTAGGGGAGACGCTTGCAGAAGTGAGTGTGGACACCCTCACCGACCAGATGCTAGCCGATGAGCAATCTTGGAACGCGGTCGCCTACATGGCAGCAAGCGTGATCAAGGAGCTGCGCAGGCTGGAGCGAAGCCGGACAAACTAAGCCAGAAGGATGACCCCACAGCCCGCACCGCGAAGTAATGCCTAGCGGCAGTCCCGTGGGAGCGGACCCACCCCCCCTTCCCAGCCATAATTGTTATTTTATAAATATAAATTGTTTTCCCAATAAAAAAAAAAAAAAACAAAAAAAAAAGACGGACAGACAGTCAGGGCTCAATCGACTCGGCTATTGGGTATATTAATGGGAATGGCGGCTCTCGTTCCCGTTCCGAGCCAGCCTCAACTCCTGATATATTATGCTGTTGGCTGGCGGGAAGGCCCGTTGTGGGCGTTGGTGGAGCTTTGGCTCGGAGGGTGAGGTTTTGAGGGTGGGGTCATATAAAATAATTACACGGCCTAACGCAAAATTCATTTTTCCAGAACGAAAGACAAACAAACCCAAAGGGTTGGCTGAGGGGCTGGTGTCAGATTGCAGAAAATTAAATGAAAACGAGGGGGAACGTTGTGAGTTGCTGAGGAGAGCGCAACTCTACAGTTATACCCGATACTAAGTCAGTATGGCTCTCCTCCGGCAGACGCTGCTAATATTAAACGACACGACAAGGAGTGCGTGCGAGAGAGACAGAAAATCAGTCTGAGCGTGACGTCGGGCGCTGCGTAGCCAGTGCAAATTGATTTGTTCCTTTTGGCTATAAAAATGATCTGATCTGATCCAGATTCAGCAATCTGATAGATATGGTCATTATCTATGATTCTGCGCTTTTAGTTTTCTCGAATGTGCAATATTGTGGATGCAACAGATTTTCGTTCTTTGTGGGGCGGAAAAGGGTGGGGCGAAATTCTGAGATATACGTTTTATAGTGAGATCTAACAGAAGTGCGGATACCAAATTTGGTTACTCTAGCCTTAATAGTCTCTGAGATTTGTGGATGCCCCAGATTTTCGTCCTTTGCGGGGGCGGAAGGGGGTGTGGCGGAATTTGGACACGAAACGATCAAGGTCCGATATCACAGGAGTGTGGATACCAAATTTGGTTGCTCTGGCTCTTATAGGTTCTGAGATCCTTGAACTCATATTTTGCAATTGGCAAAGCCGACTATGAAACCTGTGTGTTAGAGAGAGACAGAGCGAGAAAGAATGAAATTGTTTTCTTGATTCTGGCTATAATAATTATACGATCTAGTTGAGATTTTACACTCTAGAACATATAGTCATCCTCTACGATTATGCGTTTTTGGTTTTATCGTATCTTTAAAAATGTGGATGCCACAGATTTTCGTCCTTTGTGGGGGCGGAAGTGGGCGGGGCGTAGTTTTGAAATATTTTTGTAGCAGTGACATATCACAGAAGTCTGGATACAAAACATCGTTGCTCTAGATCTTATAGTCTTTGAGCACTAGGCGCTGAAGGGGACGGACGGACGGACGGACGGACAGACGGACAGACAGACAGGGCTCAATCGACTCGGCTATTGATGCTGATCAAGAATATATATACTTTATGGGGTCGGAAACGATTCCTTCTGGACGTTACACACATCCACTTTTACCACAAATCTAATATACCCCAATACTCATTTTGAGTATCGGGTATAACGAGGGGGAACGTTGTGAGTTGCAGCGGACACCGCAACTCTACAGTTATACCCGATACTAAGTCAGTAGGAGATAGAGCCACTCCGGCAGACGCCGCTAATTTGAACGACACGACAAAGAGTGCGTGCGAGAGAGACAGAAAATCAGTCTGAGCGTGACGTCGGGGGCTGCGTAGCCAGTGCAAATTGATTTGTTCTTTTTGGCTATAAAAATGATCTGATCTGATCCAGATTCAGCAATCTGATAGATATGATCATTATCTATGATTCTGCGTTTTTAGTTTTCTCGTATCCTTAATATTGTGGATGCAACAGATTTTCGGCCTTTGTGGGGGCGGAAGGGGGTGGGGCGAAATTTTGAGATATACGTTTTAAAGTAAGATCTAACAGGAGTGCGGATACCAAATTTGGTTACTCTAGCCTTAATAGTCTCTGAGATTTGTGGATGCCCCAGATTTTCATCCTTTGCGGGGGCGGAAGGGGGTGTGGCGAAATTTTGAAACAAACTCGTCTCGGTCCGATATATTAGGAGTGTGGATACCAAATTTGGTTGTTCTAGCTTTTGTAGTCTCTGAGATCTAGGCGCTAATGTTTTACTCTAAGCAAAGCCGCCTATGCTACGTGTGTGTTAGAGAGAGACAGGGCGAGAAAAAATGAAATTGTTTTCTTGATGCTGGCTATAATAATAATACGATCCAATTCAGATTCAGCAGTCTAAAAGATATGGTCATTCTCTACGATTTGGTTTTATCGTATTTTTCAAAATGTGGATACCACAGATTTTCGTCCTTTGTGGGGGTGGAAGTGGGCGGGGCGAAGTTTTGAAATAGTTTTGTAGCAGTGACATATCACAAAAGTCTGGATCCAAAACATCGTTGCTCTAGCTCTTATAGTCTTTGAGCACTAGGCGCTGAAGGGGACGGACAGACGGACATACGGACGGACGGACAGACAGACAGGGCTCAATCGACTCGGCTATTGATGCTGATCAAGCATATATATACTTTATGGGGTCGGAAACGATTCCTTCTGGACGTTACACACATCCATTTACACCACAAATCTAATACACCCCAATACTCATTTTGAGTATCGGGTATAATAATGGGAATGGCGGCTCTCGTTCCCGTTCCGAACCAGCCTCAACTCCTGATATATTATGCTGTTGGCTGGCGGGAAGGCCCGTTGTGGGCGTTGGTGGAGCTTTGGCTCGGAGGGTGAGGTTTTGAGGGTGGGGTCATATAAAATAATTACACGGCCTAACGCAAAATTCATTTTTCCAGAACGAAAGACAAACAAACCCAAAGGGTTGGCTGAGGGGCTGGTGTCAGATTGCAGAAAATTAAATGAAAACGAGGGGGAACGTTGTGAGTTGCTGAGGAGAGCGCAACTCTACAGTTATACCCGATACTAAGTCAGTATGGCTCTCCTCCGGCAGACGCTGCTAATATTAAACGACACGACAAGGAGTGCGTGCGAGAGAGACAGAAAATCAGTCTGAGCGTGACGTCGGGCGCTGCGTAGCCAGTGCAAATTGATTTGTTCCTTTTGGCTATAAAAATGATCTGATCTGATCCAGATTCAGCAATCTGATAGATATGGTCATTATCTATGATTCTGCGCTTTTAGTTTTCTCGAATGTGCAATATTGTGGATGCAACAGATTTTCGTTCTTTGTGGGGGCGGAAAATGGTGGGGCGAAATTCTGAGATATACGTTTTATAGTGAGATCTAACAGAAGTGCGGATACCAAATTTGGTTACTCTAGCCTTAATAGTCTCTGAGATTTGTGGATGCCCCAGATTTTCGTCCTTTGCGGGGGCGGAAGGGGGTGTGGCGGAATTTGGACACGAAACGATCAAGGTCCGATATCACAGGAGTGTGGATACCAAATTTGGTTGCTCTGGCTTTTATAGGTTCTGAGATCCTTGAACTCATATGTTGCAATTGGCAAAGCCGACTATGAAACCTGTGTGTTAGAGAGAGACAGAGCGAGAAAGAATGAAATTGTTTTCTTGATTCTGGCTATAATAATTATACGATCTAGTTGAGATTTTACACTCTAGAACATATAGTCATCCTCTACGATTATGCGTTTTTGGTTTTATCGTATCTTTAAAAATGTGGATGCCACAGATTTTCGTCCTTTGAAATATTTTTGTAGCAGTGACATATCACAGAAGTCTGGATACAAAACATCGTTGCTCTAGATCTTATAGTCTTTGAGCACTAGGCGCTGAAGGGGACGGACGGACGGACGGACGGACAGACGGACAGACCGACAGGGCTCAATCGACTCGGCTATTGATGCTGATCAAGAATATATATACTTTATGGGGTCGGAAACGATTCCTTCTGGACGTTACACACATCCACTTTTACCACAAATCTAATATACCCCAATACTCATTTTGAGTATCGGGTATAACGAGGGGGAACGTTGTGAGTTGCAGCGGACACCGCAACTCTACAGTTATACCCGATACTAGGTCAGTAGGAGAGACAGCCACTCCGGCAGACACCGCTAATTTGAACGACACGACAAAGAGTGCGTGCGAGAGAGACAGAAAATCAGTCTGAGCGTGACGTCGGGGGCTGCGTAGCCAGTGCAAATTGATTTGTTCCTTTTGGCTATAAAAATGATCTGATCTGATCCAGATTCAGCAATCTGATAGATACGATCATTATCTATGATTCTGCGTTTTTAGTTTTCTCGTATCCTCAATATTGTGGATGCAACAGAACTCATATTTTGCAATTGGCAAAGCCGACTATGAAACCTGTGTGTTAGAGAGAGACAGAGCGAGAAAGAATGAAATTGTTTTCTTGATTCTGGCTATAATAATTATACGATCTAGTTGAGATTTTACACTCTAGAACATATAGTCATCCTCTACGATTATGCGTTTTTGGTTTTATCGTATCTTTAAAAATGTGGATGCCACAGATTTTCGTCCTTTGTGGGGGCGGAAGTGGGCGGGGCGTAGTTTTGAAATATTTTTGTAGCAGTGACATATCACAGAAGTCTGGATACAAAACATCGTTGCTCTAGATCTTATAGTCTTTGAGCACTAGGCGCTGAAGGGGACGGACAGACGGACGGACGGACAGACGGACAGACAGACATGGCTCAATCGACTCGGCTATTGATGCTGATCAAGAATATATATACTTTATGGGGTCGGAAACGATTCCTTCTGGACGTTACACACATCCACTTTTACCACAAATCTAATATACCCCAATACTCATTTTGAGTATCGGGTATAACGAGGGGGAACGTTGTGAGTTGCAGCGGACACCGCAACTCTACAGTTATACCCGATACTAAGTCAGTAGGAGATAGAGCCACTCCGGCAGACGCCGCTAATTTGAACGACACGACAAAGAGTGCGTGCGAGAGAGACAGAAAATCAGTCTGAGAGTGACGTCGGGGGCTGCGTAGCCAGTGCAAATTGATTTGTTCTTTTTGGCTATAAAAATGATCTGATCTGATCCAGATTCAGCAATCTGATAGATATGATCATTATCTATGATTCTGCGTTTTTAGTTTTCTCGTATCCTTAATATTGTGGATGCAACAGATTTTCGGCCTTTGTGGGGGCGGAAGGGGGTGGGGCGAAATTTTGAGATATACGTTTTAAAGTAAGATCTAACAGGAGTGCGGATACCAAATTTGGTTACTCTAGCCTTAATAGTCTCTGAGATTTGTGGATGCCCCAGATTTTCATCCTTTGCGGGGGCGGAAGGGGGTGTGGCGAAATTTTGAAACAAACTCGTCTCGGTCCGATATATTAGGAGTGTGGATACCAAATTTGGTTGTTCTAGCTTTTGTAGTCTCTGAGATCTAGGCGCTAATGTTTTACTCTAAGCAAAGCCGCCTATGCTACGTGTGTGTTAGAGAGAGACAGGGCGAGAAAAAATGAAATTGTTTTCTTGATGCTGGCTATAATAATAATACGATCCAATTCAGATTCAGCAGTCTAAAAGATATGGTCATTCTCTACGATTTGGTTTTATCTTATTTTTCAAAATGTGGATGCCACAGATTTTCGTCCTTTGTGGGGGTGGAAGTGGGCGGGGCGAAGTTTTGAAATAGTTTTGTAGCAGTGACATATCACAAAAGTCTGGATCCAAAACATCGTTGCTCTAGCTCTTATAGTCTTTGAGCACTAGGCGCTGAAGGGGACGGACAGACGGACATACGGACGGACGGACAGACAGACAGGGCTCAATCGACTCGGCTATTGATGCTGATCAAGCATATATATACTTTATGGGGTCGGAAACGATTCCTTCTGGACGTTACACACATCCATTTACACCACAAATCTAATACACCCCAATACTCATTTTGAGTATCGGGTATAATAATGGGAATGGCGGCTCTCGTTCCCGTTCCGAACCAGCCTCAACTCCTGATATATTATGCTGTTGGCTGGCGGGAAGGCCCGTTGTGGGCGTTGGTGGAGCTTTGGCTCGGAGGGGGAGGTTTTGAGGGTGGGGTCATATAAAATAATTACACGGCCTAACGCAAAATTCATTTTTCCAGAACGAAAGACAAACAAACCCAAAGGGTTGGCTGAGGGGCTGGTGTCAGATTGCAGAAAATTAAATGAAAACGAGGGGGAACGTTGTGAGTTGCTGAGGAGAGCGCAACTCTACAGTTATACCCGATACTAAGTCAGTATGGCTCTCCTCCGGCAGACGCTGCTAATATTAAACGACACGACAAGGAGTGCGTGCGAGAGAGACAGAAAATCAGTCTGAGCGTGACGTCGGGCGCTGCGTAGCCAGTGCAAATTGATTTGTTCCTTTTGGCTATAAAAATGATCTGATCTGATCCAGATTCAGCAATCTGATAGATATGGTCATTATCTATGATTCTGCGCTTTTAGTTTTCTCGAATGTGCAATATTGTGGATGCAACAGATTTTCGTTCTTTGTGGGGGCGGAAAAAGGTGGGGCGAAATTCTGAGATATACGTTTTATAGTGAGATCTAACAGAAGTGCGGATACCAAATTTGGTTACTCTAGCCTTAATAGTCTCTGAGATTTGTGGATGCCCCAGATTTTCGTCCTTTGCGGGGGCGGAAGATACCAAATTTGGTTGCTCTGGCTTTTATAGGTTCTGAGATCCTTGAACTCATATTTTGCAATTGGCAAAGCCGACTATGAAACCTGTGTGTTAGAGAGAGACAGAGCGAGAAAGAATGAAATTGTTTTCTTGATTCTGGCTATAATAATTATACGATCTAGTTGAGATTTTACACTCTAGAACATATAGTCATCCTCTACGATTATGCGTTTTTGGTTTTATCGTATCTTTAAAAATGTGGATGCCACAGATTTTCGTCCTTTGAAATATTTTTGTAGCAGTGACATATCACAGAAGTCTGGATACAAAACATCGTTGCTCTAGATCTTATAGTCTTTGAGCACTAGGCGCTGAAGGGGACGGACGGACGGACGGACGGCCAGACGGACAGACAGAAAGGGCTCAATCGACTCGGCTATTGATGCTGATCAAGAATATATATACTTTATGGGGTCGGAAACGATTCCTTCTGGACGTTACACACATCCACTTTTACCACAAATCTAATATACCCCAATACTCATTTTGAGTATCGGGTATAACGAGGGGGAACGTTGTGAGTTGCAGCGGACACCGCAACTCTACAGTTATACCCGATACTAAGTCAGTAGGAGAGAGAGCCACTCCGGCAGACGCCGCTAATTTGAACGACACGACAAAGAGTGCGTGCGAGAGAGACAGAAAATCAGTCTGAGCGTGACGTCGGGGGCTGCGTAGCCAGTGCAAATTGATTTGTTCCTTTTGGCTATAAAAATGATCTGATCTGATCCAGATTCAGCAATCTGATAGATACGATCATTATCTATGATTCTGCGTTTTTAGTTTTCTCGTATCCTCAATATTGGGGATGCAACAGAACTCATATTTTGCAATTGGCAAAGCCGACTATGAAACCTGTGTGTTAGAGAGAGACAGAGCGAGAAAGAATGAAATTGTTTTCTTGATTCTGGCTATAATATTTATACGATCTAGTTGAGATTTTACACTCTAGAACATATAGTCATCCTCTACGATTCTGCGTTTTTGGTTTTATCGTATCTTTAAAAATGTGGATGCCACAGATTTTCGTTCTTTGTGGGGGCGGAAGTGGGCGGGGCGCAGTTTTGAAATATTTTTGTAGCAGTGACATATCACAGAAGTCTGGATACAAAACATCGTTGCTCTAGATCTTATAGTCTTTGAGCACTAGGCGCTGAAGGGGACGGACGGACGGACGGACGGACAGACGGACAGACAGACAGGGCTCAATCGACTCGGCTATTGATGCTGATCAAGAATATATATTCTTTATGGGGTCGGAAACGATTCCTTCTGGACGTTACACACATCCACTTTTACCACAAATCTAATATACCCCAATACTAATTTTGAGTATCGGGTATAACGAGGGGGAACGTTGTGAGTTGCAGCGGACACCGCAACTCTACAGTTATACCCGATACTAAGTCAGTAGGAGAGAGAGCCACTCCGGCAGACGCCGCTAATTTGAACGACACGACAAAGAGTGCGTGCGAGAGAGACAGAAAATCAGTCTGAGCGTGACGTCGGGGGCTGCGTAGCCAGTGCAAATTGATTTGTTCCTTTTGGCTATAAAAATGATTTGATCTGATCCAGATTCAGCAATCTGATAGATATGATCATTATCTATGATTCTGCGTTTTTAGTTTTCTCGTATCCTTAATATTGTGGATGAAACAGATTTTCGTCCTTTGTGGGGGCGGACGGGGGTAGGGCGAAATTTTGAGATATACGTTTTAAAGTGAGATCTAACAGGAGTGCGGATACCAAATTTGGTTACTCTAGCCTTAATAGTCTCTGAGATTTGTGAATATTCCCAGATTTTCATCCTTTGCGGGGGCGGAAGGGGGTATGGCGGAATTTGGACACGAAACGATCAAGGTCCGATATCACAGGAGTGTGGATACCAAATTTGGTTGCTCGGGCTCTTATAGGTTCTGAGATCCTTGAACTCATATTTTGCAATTGGCAAAGCCGACTATGAAACCTGTGTGTTAGAGAGAGACAGAGCGAGAAAGAATGAAATTGTTTTCTTGATTCTGGCTATAATAATTATACGATCTAGTTGAGATTTTACACTCTAGAACATATAGTCATCCTCTACGATTCTGCGTTTTTGGTTTTATCGTATCTTTAAAAATGTGGATGCCACAGATTTTCGTCCTTTGTGGGGGCGGAAGTGGGCGGGGCGCAGTTTTGAAATATTTTTGTAGCAGTGACATATCACAGAAGTCTGGATACAGAACATCGTTGCTCTAGATCTTATAGTCTTTGAGCACTAGGCGCTGAAGGGGACGGACGGACGGACGGACGGACAGACGGACAGACAGACAGGGCTCAATCGACTCGGCTATTGATGCTGATCAAGAATATATATACTTTATGGGGTCGAAAACGATTCCTTCTGGACGTTACACACATCCACTTTTACCACAAATCTAATATACCCCAATACTCATTTTGAGTATCGGGTATAACGAGGGGGAACGTTGTGAGTTGCAGCGGACACCGCAACTCTACAGTTATACCCGATACTAAGTCAGTAGGAGAAAGAGCCACTCCGGCAGACGCCGCTAATTTGAACGACACGACAAAGAGTGCGTGCGAGAGAGACAGAAAATCAGTCTGAGCGTGACGTCGGGGCTGCGTAGCCAGTGCAAATTGATTTGTTCCTTTTGGCTATAAAAATGATCTGATCTGATCCAGATTTAGCAATCTGATAGATATGATCATTATCTATGATTCTGCGTTTTTAGTTTTCTCGTATCCTTAATATTGTGGATGCAACAGATTTTCGGCCTTTGTGGGGGCGGAAGGGGGTGGGGCGAAATTTTGAGATATACGTTTTAAAGTAAGATCTAACAGGAGTGCGGATACCAAATTTGGTTACTCTAGCCTTAATAGTCTCTGAGATATGTGGATGCCCCAGATTTTCATCCTTTGCGGGGGCGGAAGGGGGTGTGGCGAAATTTTGAAACAAACTCGTCTCGGTCCGATATATTAGGAGTGTGGATACCAAATTTGGTTGTTCTAGCTTTTGTAGTCTCTGAGATCTAGGCGCTAATGTTTTACTCTAAGCAAAGCCGCCTATGCTACGTGTGTGTTAGAGAGAGACAGGGCGAGAAAAAATGAAATTGTTTTCTTGATGCTGGCTATAATAATAATACGATCCAATTCAGATTCAGCAGTCTAAAAGATATGGTCATTCTCTACGATTTGGTTTTATCGTATTTTTCAAAATGTGGATGCCACAGATTTTCGTCCTTTGTGGGGGTGGAAGTGGGCGGGGCGAAGTTTTGAAATAGTTTTGTAGCAGTGACATATCACAAAAGTCTGGATCCAAAACATCGTTGCTCTAGCTCTTATAGTCTTTGTGCACTAGGCGCTGAAGGGGACGGACAGACGGACAGACGGACATACGGACGGACGGACAGACAGACAGGGCTCAATCGACTCGGCTATTGATGCTGATCAAGCATATATATACTTTATGGGGTCGGAAACGATTCCTTCTGGACGTTACACACATCCATTTACACCACAAATCTAATACACCCCAATACTCATTTTGAGTATCGGGTATAATAATGGGAATGGCGGCTCTCGTTCCCGTTCCGAGCCAGCCTCAACTCCTGATATATTATGCTGTTGGCTGGCGGGAAGGCCCGTTGTGGGCGTTGGTGGAGCTTTGGCTCGGAGGGTGAGGTTTTGAGGGTGAAGTCATATAAAATAATTACACGGCCTAACGCAAAATTCATTTTTCCAGAACGAAAGACAAACAAACCCAAAGGGTTGGCTGAGGGGCTGGTGTCAGATTGCAGAAAATTAAATGAAAACGAGGGGAACGTTGTGAGTTGCTGAGGAGAGCGCAACTCTACAGTTATACCCGATACTAAGTCAGTATGGCTCTCCTCCGGCAGACGCTGCTAATATTAAACGACACGACAAGGAGTGCGTGCGAGAGAGACAGAAAATCAGTCTGAGCGTGACGTCGGGCGCTGCGTAGCCAGTGCAAATTGATTTGTTCCTTTTGGCTATAAAAATGATCTGATCTGATCCAGATTCAGCAATCTGATAGATATGGTCATTATCTATGATTCTGCGCTTTTAGTTTTCTCGAATGTGCAATATTGTGGATGCAACAGATTTTCGTTCTTTGTGGGGGCGGAAAAGGGTGGGGCGAAATTCTGAGATATACGTTTTATAGTGAGATCTAACAGAAGTGCGGATACCAAATTTGGTTACTCTAGCCTTAATAGTCTCTGAGATTTGTGGATGCCCCAGATTTTCGTCCTTTGCGGGGGCGGAAGGGGGTGTGGCGGAATTTGGACACGAAACGATCAAGGTCCGATATCACAGGAGTGTGGATACCAAATTTGGTTGCTCTGGCTTTTATAGGTTCTGAGATCCTTGAACTCATATTTTGCAATTGGCAAAGCCGACTATGAAACCTGTGTGTTAGAGAGAGACAGAGCGAGAAAGAATGAAATTGTTTTCTTGATTCTGGCTATAATAATTATACGATCTAGTTGAGATTTTACACTCTAGAACATATAGTCATCCTCTACGATTCTGCGTTTTTGGTTTTATCGTATCTTTAAAAATGTGGATGCCACAGATTTTCGTCCTTTGAAATATTTTTGTAGCAGTGACATATCACAGAAGTCTGGATACAAAACATCGTTGCTCTAGATCTTATAGTCTTTAAGCACTAGGCGCTGAAGGGGACGGACGGACGGACGGACGGACAGACGGGCAGACAGACAGGGCTCAATCGACTCGGCTATTGATGCTGATCAAGAATATATATACTTTATGGGGTCGGAAACGATTCCTTCTGGACGTTACACACATCCACTTTTACCACAAATCTAATATACCCCAATACTAATTTTGAGTATCGGGTATAACGAGGGGGAACGTTGTGAGTTGCAGCGGACACCGCAACTCTACAGTTATACCCGATACTAAGTCAGTAGGAGAGAGAGCCACTCCGGCAGACGCCGCTAATTTGAACGACACGACAAAGAGTGCGTGCGAGAGAGACAGAAAATCAGTCTGAGCGTGACGTCGGGGGCTGCGTAGCCAGTGCAAATTGATTTGTTCTTTTTGGCTATAAAAATGATCTGATCTGATCCAGATTCAGCAATCTGATAGATATGATCATTATCTATGATTCTGCGTTTTTAGTTTTCTCGTATCCTCAATATTGTGGATGCAACAGATTTTCGTCCTTTGTGGGGGCGGACGGGGGTAGGGCGAAATTTTGAGATATACGTTTTAAAGTGAGATCTAACAGGAGGGCGGATACCAAATTTGGTTACTCTAGCCTTAATAGTCTCTGAGATTTGTGAATATTCCCAGATTTTCATCCTTTGCGGGGGCGGAAGGGGGTGTGGCGAAATTTTGAAACAAACTCGTCTCGGTCCGATATATTAGGAGTGTGGATACCAAATTTGGTTGCTCTAGCTTTTGTAGTCTCTGAGATCTAGGCGCTAAAGTTTTACTCTAAGCAAAGCCGCCCATGCTACGTGTGTGTTAGAGAGAGACAGGGCGAGAAAAAATGAAATTGTTTTCTTGATGCTGGCTATAATAATAATACGATCTAATTCAGATTCCGCAGTCTAAAAGATATGGTCATTCTCTACGATTTGGTTTTATCGTATTTTTAAAAATGTGGATGCCACAGATTTTCGTCCTTTGTGGGGGGCGAAGTTTTGAAATAGTTTTGTAGCAGTGACATATCACAAAAGACTGGATCCAAAACATCGTTGCTCTAGCTCTTATAGTCTTTGAGCACTAGGCGCTGAAGGGGACGGACAGACGGACAGACGGACAGGGCTCAATCGACTCGGCTATTGATGCTGATCAAGCATATATATACTTTATGGGGTCGGAAACGATTCCTTCTGGACGTTACACACATCCATTTACACCACAAATCTAATATACCCCAATACTCATTTTGAGTATCGGGTATAATAATGGTAATGGCGGCTCTCGTTCCCGTTCCGAGCCAGCCTCAACTCCTGATATATTATGCTGTTGGCTGGCGGGAAGGCCCGTTGTGGGCGTTGGTGGAGCTTTGGCTCGGAGGGTGAGGTTTTGAGGGTGGGGTCATATAAAATAATTACACGGCCTAACGCAAAATTCATTTTTTCAGAACGAAAGACACGTGAGATACACGTTTTATAGGAAGATCTAACTGGAGTGCGAATACCAAATTTGGTTACTCTAGCCTTAATAGTCTCTGAGATTTTTGAATATCCCCAGATTTTCGTCCTTTGCGGGGGCGGAAGGGGGTGTGGAGAAATTTTGAAACAAACTCGTCTCTGTCCGATATATTAGGAAAGTGGATACCAAATTTGGTTGCTCTAGCTTTTGTTGTATCTGAGATCTAGGCGCTAATGTTTTACTCTAAGCAAAGCCGCCTATACTACGTGTGTGTTAGAGAGAGACAGGGCGAGAAAAAATGAAATTGTTTTCTTGATGCTGGCTATAATAATAATACGATCCAATTCAGATTCTTTAAAATTGTGGATGCCACAGATTTTCGTTCTTTGTGGGGGCGGAAGTGGGCGGGGCGAAGTTTTGAAATATTTTTGTAGCAGTGACATATCACAGAAGTCTGGATCCAAAACATCGTTGCTCTAGCTCTTATAGTCTTTGAGCACTAGGCGCTGAAGGGGACGGACAGACGGACAGACGGACATACGGACGGACGGACAGACAGACAGGGCTCAATCGACTCGCCTATTGATGCTGATCAAGCATATATATATATACATTATGGGGTCGGAAACGATTCCTTCTGGACGTTACACACATCCGCTTTTACCACAAATCTAATATACCCCAATACTCATTTTGAGTATCGGGTATAACAATTAAAGAGACAGCTGCAAGTGTAAATGAGTACTAAAGTGCACTTCTATCCGTGGCCCCCAGGATAAAGTGGTGCCGGATCCGTTGCAAATCGAGTTTTCAATTTCGTATTATCGATTTCCTTTCCGAATGGAATTCAATTTGAAATGGCATCCAAGAAAATGACTATCTAATGAGCTGGTCCTGTTCTCAGCCATAGAATGCGGACTCCACTTAGCATAATAATGGAATGGAGGCTGATTAAATATGCAGAGCGTTGCCTACTTTTCCGGACCGTACGCCGCCCGCCGCTCCTTGTTCTACCGGACGGGAATGGAATTCTGCCAGCTAATCCAGAAGGAGAAAATGGCCACGCCACCCACCTCCGCTGGCCGAGTCAGCTGCTCGAGAAATGCACCCCTGCCATGCGCAACCCCGCTGCGTTCGTCAAACGCAAGGATGGCCATGCCAACTGCAGCAGAAGCGGAAGCAGAAGCACTAAGCAGAAAGCTGCAACCGAAGCTGTAGGGACAGGAGAGAGAGCCAACGAATAGGTGGCTGCGAGAACAAAACGAGTTCTCCCCCCAACCACCATCCCTGCCGCCGCAGCAATCAATAACATCAGAAAGGAGACGCCGAGCTTTTCAGCGTGCTCGTAAATGAGCGTAAAAGCTTTCGGCTGACTTGTAAAGCTCGCGCTAGCACAGACCACATGACAGCGTTTTTGAGTTAAACCGAAGGTGAGTTGGGGATTTTTCGCTCAATTGGGGCCCGCCGACGGAGTGGCCTCGTGGTAGCAAAAGCTCCGCAGGCGCGAACAGTTGTATACCCAACGTTCTAGCTGACGAGCACGAGGCACGGAAGAGCCAGAGTCGCACCGACCAGCAGCGCGACGCGAACGCAAACGCAAACGCAGAGAAGTGTGGCACAGGCAAATGGCAAATGGCAAACGGCAAAAGGCTAAAAAGTGCACAGTGGGCAGCCAGCCAAAGCCAAGTGAATTAGGATTGTGCCAGCAATAGAATACGCCTATGAGTATATGATATAGAGCAGAGAAACTGCTCCAATTTCGCAATAAAAAGAAGGGGAAAAGACGTGGCGCGAACGCGAGTGCTGCAAAAAGAAAAGTCCACGCGAAGGATGTAGAAAAAAGCAAAAAGAAATTCGAGCATTTCATTGTTGTGCCTTTACCTGTAAATGTTTGTGTCTCTCTCTTCCTATATCTTGCACTTTCCCTCAGTGTGTGAAAGCATAATAAATAACGCTTCGATTTTAGTGCAAATGCAACATTTCAATCACATCCCAGCAGCAGAAACAGCAGCAGCAGCAGCATAAAATCAATAATTTTTGCTTAAGCAGCCGCAGCAGCCCAAAAAAGTCTCTCCCGACAGCAGCAGCAGCAGCAGTTGCGGGGAGCAAACATTAACTTGCAACAACAACAAAGACAACGAAAGCGGGGAACCACAGAAACAACGATTTCTTTTTATAGCAGCCCCCAGACGCCGCCATCAAGTCTCTCTCTCTCTCGGCGTCTACGACGACGTCTCCTACGCCTTCTTCGTCCCCCTGTCCATATTATTCCACAGCTGGCTCTGTGTGCGTTTGTGTGTGTGTGTTCGCTCACGCGCGTATGTGTTAGTGTGTGATGGTCCAGAAGGTTACAGTTACAGCTAGAGCTACCGTTACACTAAGCAGACAACGCTAAGAATCAGGAAGCGCCAAGATAATAGAGGGTGGGAGCCCAGCCACCTCCCCCCCGCCCATCCCACTTAGTCAGTGTTCAGTAACGAGGAAGTGCCCGGCCAACGGTTTATTATTATATTACAATAAGACACACACACACATACGACACGCCTACACACACACATACATGTACGTATGTATAAACGCGTATAAGTAGTAAATGCAGCAGCGCCCCGCACTCAGACACCTGCGCACAACTTGAGGCCAACTCAAATTACATAAATAGTCCGACTGCAACAACTGCAACGACTGCAACAACTGCAGCTGCAGCAGCAGCAGTGGCAGTGGCAGCAACAACCAAACGGCAGAACTAAGTCCAAGTACAACGAACTGCAATTGCTATTCATTTGCATAGCATTCGAGCATACGAGAGTACGGCAGGAGGAACACCCACGAGGAACCACAACGAGAACTACGGCATTAGCTTTTAACGACCCAGCGAGACTCCCACGTAGTCGCACCACAAACCCATGGACAATGCCTATGTATACTATAAGGTACTGTAGTTCATCAGCGAACACTCGCACGCCCGCCTCCAACAGGAACTGAAACGAACCCCAAAATCAGCAATCAACAACAACTCAGCAACAACAATCACGTCATCGTCATAAAATCATCATCATCATGAAAACACAGCAACAATCGCAGCTCCATTTAAAAGTCGAAAGGTCGAATATACAGAAGGCTACTCGAAATAACAAAAACCAACAAAATGCAAACGACAAAATCTTCGGGGTGTCTGGGGGGAACGAATCGGTTGGGATAGGGAAAGGGATAGGGATAGGGTATGATAGGATGTGGATAGACATGTAAATCAAATGACAATCGACGCACCAATGAGCTCTGAGACACAAGACCCATTTGAATGTCCTGCAAAGCCGTAACATAAGCAATGGCAGAGCGAACAGAGAGAGGGTGGCCTGGGAAGGTAAAGACCAAGCACGAAAACAAATAAAACTGTAAACTTTCTTCTGTTTTCTCTGTCGTCTGTGGCCTCGAGTGGCAAATTAATTTCCGCACACACTCGAACCAACACACCAATACAGTCGCCCACACACACAACACAGAGACACAGTGTGTATTCTAGTGAGTGCGGTCGTGTTTTTAAATCGTTCCGTATAATTCAGTGGAAAACGTCGGAAGTTAGCCTGGAAAAGAGGCAAAGAGTAGTTAGCGCGAGCCATAGTAGTGCTGCGTTACTTACCTGCGCGGAACACAAGTCCGCAAGCAGAGAAGCGGCCACCTGGCCAATAGTACTGGCCGAAATCCCAGTGGGACGCCGTCGAGCCCTAGGCCGAAGGGGGGGGGAAGGAACAGCAGGTAAGTGCCTGTTTTCCTATTCTTCTTCGCTGTGATTCTTGGCGCCACTTGTTGGTTGCTGCCTTCTTTTTGTTTTTGGGCAAAATTGGCCAAGCACACCGCAAGTGGTGTTGGATAACGACGGAAGAACAGCTGACTGGAGGCACGGAGCTAAGTGCTGGAAAACGACAGCGTCTGGCCACAGCAACCGGAGTTGCCAGATCAACGGCCAGATCGGAGATGAGCGATCAGCGGGAACAAGATGCGGCTTGCAGCACTCCACTGACAAGCTCATTCGCCTGGGATGAGGAGAATCCCTTTCGCCGGAAAAATGCTCTGGCGCGATCGCCAAACCAGCTGGCGGAAGCAGTGGAGGAGCGCGCAAGATCCTCTCCTCCAACGCTGCAGCGCCCCCAAGAGGAGCAAGCAGACCAGAAGGAGAGGGCCATGGCGCATTTGGCGAGCTTGGGCCAAAAGGCCAGAGAGTTGAGGAAGCTGATGGTGCTCCCAAAGAGGTCCATCACGAACCCAATGAGGGATCTGGTGGATGAGATCGAATATCTGCAGCGAGAGTTGGAATCGTGCTGGCAGGCGATCTCTGCGGAGCAGGCTGTAGCCAAGGTTACACAGCCGGCAGTGACGGAGAGGGCGGGAAAGAGGGCACGGCCAGAGCCCAGGAACACCACCAGGAACACCCGTCCCCGTCCCCGTCCCCAAGGCCGAAGAAGCCAAAACATGGACCCAAAAAGTCAAAAAAAACGGAGAAGAAGCCGCAGGAAGGCCAAATGAGTGACGCCGTAGCTCGCAAGGGACCGGAGGACGCCCCAAAGGATCGAGAGGTGGGGTGGGTGAAGGTCGTAGCTAGGAAAAGGCCAAAGCCAAAGCAGCAGCAACGACCAAGACCGCCACGCAGCGATGCAATAGTCATCGCCGCCACCAGCACTGTCTCATATGCATACATTCTAAGGAAGGTCAAGACAGAGCCAAGTCTTAAAAAGCTAGGGCAATCGGTGCAAGGGGTGCGACGCACGGCAAAAGGAGAGCTGTTGCTGATGCTGGAAAAATCGGCGGACCCGAGAACCCACGAGATGCAGGCAGCAGTCAAGGAAGCGCTAGGAAGCACGGTTGAAGTAAGGAGTCTTACCGAAACTGTCATCTTGGAGGTAAGGGACATAGACGAAGTGTCCACCCAAGAGGAAGTCCTAGCGGAACTCAAAGCGCAGGCAGGGGTGGAAATCTGCGAGGCCGCAGCCATCTCCATCAGACCAGCCTATAGGAGCACGCAGACCCTGACTCTGAAAGTTCCACCGGCTATAGCAAAGCCCCTCCTGGAGAAAGGAAGAATTCGCCTGGGGTGGGGGTATTGCAGAATACGACCCAAGTCAACTCCCCGAAGATGCTACAAGTGCATGGAGTTTGGCCACATCGCGCCTAATTGTAAGAGCAGCCAAGACTTCACTAAGTGCTGCTACAATTGCGCAGGAGTCGACCAACAGGCCAAAGATTGCAAAAACGAACCAAGTTGCATTCTTTGCAAGCGCCACCGGGTGAAGGACCCGAAGCACCAAACGACGAGTTCGAGGTGCCCGCAGTACCAAAAGGCGATGCAGCAAATGAAGGATAGATGAAAATCATCCAACTAAACCTCAACCACTGCGAGATGGCACAGCAGCTGCTGGACCAGACCATAAGGGAGCACCGTATTGATGTAGCAGTCATAAGCGAGCAATACCGGAATCGCAACTCGGGAGAGTGGATTGCTGACTCGAGCAAGAAGGCAGCGATATGGAGCTGTGCGAGTTCCACACAGCAACTACTGCAAACATACGTCGGAGACGGATTCGCCAGAGCCCGGATAAATGGAGTGCACATATATAGCTGCTACCTGCCCCCGAGCCTCAGCCTACAGCAGGCGACGCAGGCACTGGAAAGGATTGCTGAAGATGCGCGGGAGAAACACCCTACGCTCATAGCCGGCGATTTCAACGCTTGGGCGACGGAGTGGGGATGCCCGAGAACGAACCCAAGGGGACAGGCGCTCTTAGAATGCTTTGCGACGTTGGATGCCGTACTGCTGAACACAGGCACACAGCAGACGTTCGGCAGAGCTGGAACGGGGTCTATAATAGACCTTAAGTTCGTGAGCAGCAGCCTCAGCCGCAGGACAACGTGGGAAGTTAGTGGCTTATACACCGGAAGTGACCACCAAGCCCTCATATGTGAAATCCAGGAAACGGGCGCACCTAACCCGTTCATTGGTAAGCAGATCGGTTATAAGACCGAAACGCTAGAGCCGGATATGGTCCGGGCCATGTTTGAGGACTACGAGACCAACGGTACGGCTGACGAGAGAGCAAGCCAACTGGCTATACATACGCTGGAAGCATGTGATGCCTCCATGCTAAGGAAAAGAAGAAGCCTGAACAACCGCAGGCCAACGTATTGGTGGAACGCTGCAATAGGTAGCGCCAGGCAGGAGTGCCAGCGGAAAAGACGACTATACCAGCGTTCGAGAGGTTCCCCGGAATTCGAGAGGCTCCAAGTAGAATATAAGGAAAGCAGACGCTGCTTGTAGAGGCAGATCAAGGATGCCAAGCGCAAATGCTTCGAAAAGCTCTGCGATGACGCAGATGCGAACCCTTGGGGCTACGCATACAGGCTGGTAATGAAAAGACTGCGAGTGTTCAGTCCCCCGCCGCCAATGTGTGCAGATCTGCTGGTTAACATAGTAGAAACCCTATTTCCAGAGAAAGTGGCAGCCCAGAGGGTGATGGATAGAATACCGCCACCTGAAATAGAAGCCACCACGGGAGCAGAAGTCCTCGAAGCTCTACAACGGATCAAGAACGGCAAAGCACCAGGACCTGATGGGGTCCCAAATGCCGTTCTCCGCACGGCTATTGAGACCAATCCACAAATGTACGTGGATTTATTCAATGCGTGCATGTCCGAAGCGACCTTCCCCAGACCATGGAAGCGACAGCGGCTAGTCCTCTTACCCAAGGGGAACAAGCCGACCGAGGAGCCATCATCCTATAGACCACTCTGCATGCTCGACACAGTGGGTAAGATCCTCGAGCGCATAATCCACACCAGGCTGGAGAAGGCAGTAACGCGTCAGCTCTCACCGAGACAGCACGGGTTTCGCAAAGGCAGGTCCACGGTGGACGCAATCGGCGAGGTATATGAGATAGCAAAGCGTGCTATCGATGGCACCCGATGGATGTACGGGACCAAAGAGTATTGCATAGCGGCAACACTCGATGTCCAAAATGCATTCAACTCTGCCAATTGGTATCACATACTAGAAGAATTGAGAAACTTTCAAATACCGCCGTATCTTCAGAATATCATCGCGGACTACCTAAGAGACCGAGTGCTCATATATGAGACGGATAAAGGGACACGTGAGCACCAAATCACTGGAGGAGTTCCCCAAGGATCGGTCCTCGGCCCGCTGCTGTGGAACATCATGTATGATGGAATCCTCAAGATGGATATGCCAATGGGCGCCACGGTGATAGGCTTTGCCGACGACATAGCAATAGTCGTAGTGGCAAAACAGAAAGAAGCGGCGGAAGAAATCTGCAACGACGCGGTAGAGAGAGCCAGAACATGGCTATCAGGGAGGGATCTCTCATTAGCCACCCACAAAACGGAGGCGGTGCTCATAAGCAGCAGGAAAGTAGTGGAGACGGCCACGATCCGAGTAGGAGACTGCACTATTAGCTCCAGTCCAAGCCTGAAGTACCTGGGGGTCATGATTGACCACAGACTCAGCTTCAAGCATCACATGGCGTATGCAAGCAGCAAAGCAGGAAAGACGGCAGTGGGCCTATCCCGCATCATGGCCAACACCTGAGGCCCGAAACAGCCAAGGCGAAAGCTACTAGCGAGCGTAGTTGGCTCAACGCTAATGTACGCTGCACCAATATGGGTTGATGCAATGAAGCATTAAACATATGCCCGAGAATGCAACGCAGTCCAGAGGCTGTGTGCCCTGAGGGTGTGTTGCGCATTCAGAACGGTATCCCAAGACGCCGCACTTGTGGTAGCAGGAATGATTCCCATCCATCTGCTGGCAAGAGAAGCCGCAGGAATCAGGGCACAGCGAACCCTGGGGACTACGGACCAGGACACCAGAGGGGCCTTAAGGCAGCGCACAATCCTGCAATGGCAAGATTCGTGGGATAACAGCAGCAAAGGGCGATGGACCCATAGGCTAATCCCAGACCTGAAGAGTTGGCTGAACCGTAGCCATGGACAAGTGGAGTATCACCTGACACAACTGCTGACAGGACACGGTTGCTTTAAAGCCTACCTGCATAGGTTTAAGCACGAGGACGACTCCTTCTGCGTGGTCTGCGCAGGGGTAATCGAAGACGCAGAGCACTGCTTCTTCGAATGTCCAAGATTTCGGCAAGAACGAGAGGATCTAAGCAACAAGCTTGGAAGAATGCCAGCGGTGTCAAACCTGGCAGAATGCCTGCTGGAGTCGGAAGGAAACTGGGCCTCGATTATATTCATGGCCGTAACTATGGCTACCAAACTGCGTCGCGAAGAAAGAGCACGCAATGCAAGGAGATAAAGGATAAAGGAGATTATTAAGAGAAGAGCCCTACGGGCATCTCCCCCGGCGAAGTAATATCTCGCGACAGTACCGCCGGGATCCTGGATAGGTGTGGTTGGTTTTAGAGCGGTTAGAGTCCATCACTTCGGCTTCGGCTGAGTCGGCATGAAGCTTTCCTGTAGTCACACAACAAAACAAACAAAAAAAAAAAAAAACACACACACAACACACACACAACCACTGACATTAGTCAACGTAATTAATTAGTAATTAGTGAAATTCGGCAACAGGGCGAACTTACGGAGAGAGGGGCAGGTTGGGGTTGAGGTTGGGATTGAGGTTGGGGGAGAGGTTACAGCACAGACAGTAAGTGCAGACAGGCGCACATCAGCCAACACCAGACCCCATTGAAACCCACACCTCTGCAACAGAGCCCTTTTCATCTGCTCATTAGCAGAAGAGCCTACCGAAATTCATAAAGAGTGAAATGAGGGCCAGCCACAGGACGGAACGGGACAGAGATGCACTTTATAAATGTCACTTGAAATACATTTCCATCAGGGGCACGTGCGTGGAGCACAAAAAAAGATGGGACAATGACAGCTACCAAGCAGACGACTGACAGGAGACAATAGGGAAAAGGACTCGACTCGACTCGACTCGGACTAGGACTAGGACTAGGACTCGTCCTCGAATCCGTCTGGCCTTGTACACGCACACACGAGAGAAACGTGATGATTTGTCATGATTACCGGGCGTGAGCATTTAGGGGGGATGGATTTAGATATGGAGATGCTCATCCCAGTCTCCTTGCCTGCTTTGTTTGTGTTCTGTCATGTTTTCACATGTCAATGTCGACAGGGGACACACACACACACACACACTCACACACACACACACACACACACACACACACAGTTAGTCTAAACGAAGCCTGCACATGTGTGAAGCATTGCTTCACGGCCGTACCACACATGTTGGGCTTGCATAGCCTAACCTTTAATATAGTTTGCTTTAAGTATAAAATAAGTTGTAAATACAAGCAATTAAATGGAATTTAAAAAAAAAAAAAAAAAAAAAACACACACACACACACACACAGTCTCTGCCTCCCCTCTAGTACCAGGCAACTAGTTCCGCACTGGTGCCGCACTAGCTACCATTCTCACCTCCCTGGTTCCAGATCGATTACCCGCAATGTGTTTCAGCGGAGAATTTAACACATGCATGTCCTAGGGCGGAACCACCCCTGGTTCCCGCTCGATTACCCTTCGATTACCCGTAGCTAGCTCTGACCTAGTGACCAGTAACTAGTTCCGAACTGACTATTGGTAGTAGTCAATCTGGCAGTCTGGAATAATACAAAAATAAAAACACAATGTCTTTCATTATAACGAATAATTTTTAATTTTATGATGCTTAGCCTACTCCTGGTTTTTGGCAAGACACTTCTTCTTAAAAACCATTTTCTTCATCCTTTGCATTGCCTTCCGCACAGTGTTTTCGGGGGGCTCATCGCCAGGCGAAATACATTCTGTAATTAATATTCGTTTTAATTTATATGAAACATTTTTAAATCTCTAGAAGTGTAAATGGTATTTTACCTAGCAAAGCTGCAAAAAATTCTTTGTGGGTCCTAAGGGCCTTCTTCCCTTGGACCCCATCGACGTTATAGGCTAGAACAAAATAAAGTTTAAGTCGCTCAAAACGCCAGCTGGCTGGAGAATCGATTTCCTTGCTGTTATCTGTTATCTTTCCTGCACAACGCTAACTTTGCAATGTTAGCTTCCCTTTCACTCTTACGGAGTCTACGCAAATGCCTTTTGCTCATCATTTTATTTGAAATATATGTATAATATATATTTGCATGTACCTGTTTATATTAATTTGATTTATTTATTAATTCTTTTCCACTTTTTTAATAAATGTTTACACAAAAGACTCTTCCAGCGATTAGATGTTGTACAGCAGTAAACAAAATCAACGCATAAAGCAAACGAGGAAAACAAATGCATTTTGTTTGTGTAAATTCTTGTCTCTTTCATTCCACGAGCGCAACTACAGTAAAATATCACGATTAACTTACCATTTCGGTGCTTATTGCATGTCGTGGCTCGGTAAAAACTAGCTGAGTGGGCACTGTAACTCCACGGAATTGCGGTTATATGCCGCCTTCAAAAACAAACCGAAGGCGGCTTCGTTTTTCGGTTCTTTTTCGACTGGTCCGCGTTCGCTTCCCGCGTAACTAGTTGCAGAACTAGTACATTGTAGTCGACGAAGACCTGGTCCGCGTTCGCTTCCCGCGTAACTAGTTGCGTAGCTAGTTGCGCGGTAAACAGCGCAGAACTAGTTCGAGAGGGGTCAATTGACCCCTTTGGTTCTACAGGGTCCCTCTCGCCAGTTCTCTCTTTACCGTGCGGACAGTCATTAAACTGAAAATGGTTCGCCGTCTCTTTTTAAAGAGCTTTGCGTCGTTGCCTGCGCTTCGTTTTGCAATATCCATTTTATGTGTTTATTTTAAAATTTTTATGATTTTCGCTGGGCATGCAACAACATAAAATTAGCCCCAGAGCCGCACGGCGATGGAGCCACAGAACCGAAGGAAGGCAGTAACTACCACTCTGTTACATGTATTTTCGCCACTTAACACACTTACACATAAAAGACACATACGGCGATGGAGCCACAGAACCGAAGGAAGGCAGTAACTACCACTCTGTTACATGTATTTTCGCCACTTAACACACTTACACATACAAGACACATACGGCGATGGAGCCACAGAACCGAAGGAAGGCAGTAACTACCACTCTGTTACATGTATTTTCGCCACTTAACACACTTACACATACACTCTCAGCCTTTGGCTTTTGCCTCTTACTTGTGTTCTTTGTTGTTGCCTCTTCTCTCTTATAGTCTCTGTCTTTCCTCCAGTTGCCGCTATTGTAGTCTCTGTTCGGAGCAGAACCCAGCCGATTAGCGGCTTGCCAAATAGCACCTAATTCTTGGCCCTCAGCCGCTTATTTTGTTTGTTACTTATGTCTATGTCACTCATTTGTTTGTTAAAGCTTTGCGCTTGCTTGCCCTGCTAAACGCTCTCTGCCAGCTCGCTCTTCGCTATCTCCGCTTTGCGTCTGCCTACCGACGTCGGCCGAGCGAAGCTGCGCTTAGCGATCGGAGCGGCAATGTAAAGGGCAGGCAAGCCACACTTGCAATTTGGATGTCACGCACTAAAGAAAATATGGTAATTTTATTTCTGCGCCGAGTTTTATTTAATTCGAAATAATTAGTCGGCCGATTGGGGATAAAAAACATTATCTCCACATAAAATTTGGTGACCCCGACGTGATCTCTGAGTTGCAGTGTCAATTAATAATCATTCCCGATCGACATTCGTTAGCCCTAGCAAATTTTCGGCGGTTAAGCACAATTCGGTGCTAAAACACACTTGCATACACCTACATACACGCATTGCTGGCTATTAATTTCTCTGTCGCGACAATTCGGTCAGTGCAGTGCGGTAGGCAGTGCAGCGAACTCACTAATACACACAAGCGGAGTACAAAGCGGAATCGGACAGCTCGCACAGCCGCACAGCTAAAGGCATTAGCTGTAATCCCTTTGCTTTCGGTTCCCACGTTTATACGTATACAGGATGTCTTTTTCGGTCGTGCTGAGTGACTCTTTTAAAACCTCAACATGGCAGCACCTGAGCCTACCAATGTCGCGAACGCAGCAATGCCGAGTGATGTAGATTTCTACAAGCACAAGGCCGAGTCCATCGCGCGCCAACTAAAGGCCATGGATCGCTTTCTCACCAAGGAAGAGCTTGCCGAGTTAGATGAGGCAGAACTTCAAGCTCGCTTAGAGCAGATCGAGCGAATGAATGCGGATTTCGACGCCGCTCAAACGAGCCTTGAAAGGCTGGATTTCCTGCAGTTAGCCCATGATGCCCGGCTGGACTTTTCGAATGTTTATGTCAAGGTTAGGTCCAGGCTGTCGCGGGAGTTGATGGCTGCTCGCACGGTAAATGTTGCCAATTCAACGGCTCGGCATACTCTCGAGGGGAATTAGTCGTTGTTCGCCTATAATAGTATAGGCCGTTCTCGAATGCCCGAGTTGCAGCTTCCGCGATTCGGGGGGAACTACATGGATTGGCCAGAATTCCACTCGATGTTCTCGACAATGGTGCACAAAGACCATCGTATACCAATCATCGAAAAATTCCAATATCTTCGTGGATGTCTAGATGGTGCTGCGCTGGATACGATTCGTTCCTTGGAACTTTCTGAGGAGAATTACGACAAGGCGTTAAATTTGCTAATGTTGCGAATTGATAATAAACTGTTACATTTTCAGGCACACGTCAAGGCTATTTTCGGGCTGCAAGGGGGGTAGAAGGGCTCAGCTATCGGCTTGCGCGCGCTCAGCGACAAAATCAATTCGCACTTGCGTGCACTTCAGACCTTGGCGACCCCGCAGGAGATATCCGATGGGTTGCTGATCCTCATCATAGGCACGAAACTGGACCACAAAACAAAGGAGAAATGGGAAGAGAACTTGCCGACGTCAGGATTGCCTCGGTGGTCAAGCATGGCCTCATTTCTGGAAGCGAGATGTCGGATGCTGGAGAATTTGGGATCAGCCATGGCAACAAGTCCTAGTCAACAGGTGGGAGAAGACAAACCTGTCACCCTTATCACCTCCAGTAACGACCATCCTAACCCCATATGTAACCATTGCAATTCCTCCGAGCATTACATATCTAGATGTCAGGCATTCCTGAATCTCTCTGCGTTTGAACGATACAAAGAAGCAAAGAAGAGCCGTTTGTGTTTGAACTGCCTCAACAAAGGCCATGAATTGCAGAGGTGCAGGTCAGGACTTTGCAGGCATTGCCAGGCCAAACATCACACGCTACTCCACATTCCATCGGGAACTGGTGCTTCATCTTCCTCTTCACCGGCCGAGGAATCGATCCAGCAAGAGGCCGCGACTGTGCTTCTAGCAAGCGGGTGCTCTAGCCCTCCCCCCTCGATCCAGAAATCTCAGCCTAGCCAGAACGTGTTGCTACCTACTGCCTTCGTCCATGTAACAGATCGTTATGGAGCACTTATCCCATGTCGTGCCATTTTGGATTCTGCATCACAGGCAAACTTTGTAACATCTAGACTTGCTGATCAGTTGCAGTTGGATCATCGCTCGTCTTATGTTCACATCTCTGGAATCGGAGATTCCATTCTACCTTCGAGCAAGTCTGTACATATAGTTGTACAATCCCAGGACGCAAGCTATCGAGCTTCCTTCGCTGCAATTGTCACCAACTCAATTACGGAAATGCAGCCTAACTTCGGCGTAGACGCAAAGGATTGGCCAATGCCGAATAATCTAAAACTAGCTGATCCTAATTTCTCCAAGCCCCAACGTATCGATCTGTTGATAGGTTCTGGTTTGTTCTTCGATTTAATGTGCGTCGGACAGATTCCACTATCAGCCCAATAGCCAACATTGCAGGAGACTAAACTTGGTTGGATAGTATCAGGAAGCATTCATAGCTCGGAGAATAAGCGTGCAGCTTTAGCCGCTTTTGAAAATTCCTCGTGCATCTCTATTGACGATTTTCGACCCACAACGCTGGAGTACCAAAACTTAGAGCAGCAATGCAGGAAGCAGCTGCTCGAGTGCCAGGTGCAAATGGAAAAACTGCGATCGGAGAATCAGGAACTGCAGCGCGAACTTTTCCATATATTAAAAACCTACATATCCACGCTAAATGAAATTTAACTTTCAACAATTTCTACATTGCAAAATTTCCTGCCATTCTATGCAATTACAGAGGTTCCCGATGATCAAGACGTAATCACGACAAGCCGCCTTCGTAAAAAAGCGCCGATTGCTGCGTTCGACGATCATCCCAGCGTAGCCGCCAGCTGCGCCCAAGCAAGCATCTTCAAGAGGGCCGTTGGAAAAATAGCGGTTCTGCCCCTTCAGGATGGATCTGTTGAAAGCCTTTGCCTTCCAACGGGGGGTGAATGTTCGGAGCAGAACCCAGCCGATTAGCGGCTTGCCAAATAGCACCTAATTCTTGGCCCTCAGCCGCTTATTTTGTTTGTTACTTATGTCTATGTCACTCATTTGTTTGTTAAAGCTTTGCGCTTGCTTGCCCTGCTAAACGCTCTCTGCCAGCTCGCTCTTCGCTATCTCCGCTTTGCGTCTGCCTACCGACGTCGGCCGAGCGAAGCTGCGCTTAGCGATCGGAGCGGCAATGTAAAGGGCAGGCAAGCCACACTTGCAATTTGGATGTCACGCACTAAAGAACATATCGTAATTTTATTTCTGCGCCGAGTTTTATTTAATTCGAAATAATTAGTCGGCCGATTGGGGATAAAAAACATTATCTCCACAGTCTCTATTCAAGCACACAAACACACACGTAACCTTGTAACCAAAATACTGTTATTTCGGTCCGCAATTTCCATGTGTGTTTTTTTTTTTTTTAATTGGGAAAACAATTTATATTTATAAAATAACAATTATGGCTGGGAAGGGGGGGGGGGGGGGGGGGGGGGGTCCGCTCCCGCGGGACTGCCGCTAGGCATTACTTCGCGGTGCGGGCTGTGTGGTCATCCTTCTGGCTTAGTTTGTCCGGCTTCGCTCCAGCCTGCGCAGCTCCTTGATCACGCTTGCTGCCATGTAGGCGACCGCGTTCCAAGATTGCTCATCGGCTAGCATCTGGTCGGTGAGGGTGTCCACACTCACTTCTGCAAGCGTCTCCCCTAGCCTCGTTCGTTCTTGCGAGAAGCGGGGGCATACAAAGAAGACGTGCTCTGCATCCTCGTCGACTCCAGGCCCGCAGCAGCTGCAATACGGGTCGTAAGCAAGCCTAAAGAAATGCAGGTACTGCTTGAAGCAGCCATGCCCCGTCAGCAGATGGCCCAAATAATGGTCCATTTGGCCGTGCCTTCTTCGCAGCCATGGGCTAAGCTGGGGAAGGAGACGTCTGGTCCACCTCCCTTTTGCCGCTTGCTCCCAGCGCCGTTGCCACTGGGCTATAGTGCGCTCTCGCCGCTCGCTGGCTACCTCCACTCCGCTCTGCCGCTCAGCTGCCAGGAGATCCAGTGGGACCATGCCTGCCACAATAAGTGCGGCGTCTTCAGACACCGTCCGGAAGCAGCATGTAACCCTCAGGGCACAGCGTCGGTATGCGCTTCTGCAGTCTCTGCTGTATGTGGAAACCATCATTGCTGGTGCCCACACTGCTGATCCATATAAGATTATGGAGGTGACCACCCCAGCGATGAGCTGCCTGCTACGCTGCCGTGGTCCCCCTGTATTGGCCATCATCCTGCTTATGGCCGCCGTTGCTGCAGTCGCTTTTGCGCTGGCGTATTCCAGGTGGGCCTTGAAGTTCAACCTCTGGTCCATCATTACCCCTAGGTACTTTAGCGCAGGCTTGGTCCTGATGATCGTGCTACCGACTCTCACGCATGCCTGCTCGACCTTTTTTCTGCTGCTCATTAGCACAGCCTCCGTCTTCTTCTCCGCCAATGCTAGCCCGTTGGCTGCGAGCCAGGCCACTATCATCCCGACTGCTACGTTGGTTTTCTCCTCTACGTCTCTTACGTGTTTCGAACAATTTCCATGTGTATGTGTATGTGTTTGTGTTTGTGTGTGAGGGTGTGGGTGGGTGAGCCAAAGTTCTTGGCATTATTTTAAGTGTGTTGCTCACCTGCGCTAGATCACTTTCTCCATCCTCCCCCTCTCTCCATCTCTCAACTTGGCATTTTTTTCCTCAATTTGTATTAAAATCTTGGCTTTTATTGTACTATATTGTATAAACATATATGTATAAACCATGCGTTTGCCTCTAAGTAGTTTTTGATAAACTTTCCTCTCCATTTAGTATGTGAACCCTACCTTCTGTGTATATCTCCTCTAGATTCCTCTAGATCACATTTTTAAGTTCAGTTTCGTTTGTTTGTATTTTTCAATCACTCCACACATTCCAACAAACACCCAAACACTCACAATTACACACACACACACACACACACACAATGTTTGTTCTGCTTTAAACTTAACATTTTGAACGGTACGCTGTTTTTTGAATTCCACTTTCTAACTGTTTTTACGTAATCAAAAAGTAATATATAACATTTAACCAAAAAACCAACACCAACAAAGAGCAAAGCAAATCAAAGATGAAACAAATGAAAAAAAGCAAGAACATTAACATCCATGCAGAAACAATCAGATCAGATAATAATTAACAAACCATTAGTGAACAGTGATCCTATTTAGCATACAAGAATAATTCTTTTGTCATTTTATTGCCAAAAGATGCTGAAGATTTTTTCACGAAACTTATCGATTGTAATGGCTCCAATAATTGGCACTTTTATCGAAGAAAATTGAACTAAAAAATACAAACACTTTCAAACGTCAAAAAAGGTCTAATTCCTGAACCAAAAATAAAACCAAATCAAAAACTCAATTAATAAATGCAAAATATATTTGTTTTCAGAATTGATCATTTTTAATTACATTTAAAAACATCTATTTTGTTGTTGTTCTAAAAGCAATCACTAAAAAAAGGAAGAGAAGAAACGCAATAGCAAAAATGAAAAAAAAAGAATTTGCTTACCAAGAATTAAAAAAAAAAACGTATGCAACTATTTACAATATGCTTTTGTAATATTTTCGCACTGAAACCAAATCAAAAAACAATCAAATCAACATAATATCAATATAAAAGTAATAACAAATCGAGAAGAGGAAGAGTAAAAGAAGAGGAAGAAGATGAAAGGAAAATCGATCGAATCGAAGGCGAAATCGAAAGCGAAAGACTTTCATTTACTGACAACTCTTTGACGATAAAATGATAAAACAATTACGACGTGTATATATATGTATATCCGTGTATATCCACAATATACTGCTCCAGCCTCTATTTCTATCTTTCTCTCTCTGTCCTCACTCTCTGTCTCTCTCTCTCTCTCTCTCTCTCTCTCTCTGTCGTTCTTTATACATACATACTCGTACATATATATACATACATATATGTTGCATATATTACTCCCAAGTATGTTGTTTTTGCTATATATATGGTATATATACATATAGTGCGTTACTCTGCTTCGACAGGCCGAGACGCAGCTGCAGAGCTTCCAAGGCCCCCCAGCGCCCCCCTCCAAAGAACCCCGCCCCAACAGAAAAACCTGTACGGAAGCCTGTTGCCGTGTCGTTACACCTCACATTAACACATGCATATAGATATAGATATGTTAAATGTATATGTATGTATATGTATATGTATATGTGTGTGGTATGTGCTTGTGTATGATATATTACTTTTTGGTTTTTGTAAATATCGAAATATCTATAGAAACGTTGACGGGAACCACAACCACTCGAACCAATTCGTTCCAACCGAATAGAACAGATCTCACACACAACACAACGTATTGTAACACTTCTCCAAGATGGGATTAACCAGCACACACACACTCTTAAACCTCCAAACCCTTCTCACATACACAAATATACACATTCACAGATACAAAAACACAGATACAAAACACAATTTATATTTGAATTGAAAGGAAAGGAAAGTGAAAAGAAAAGAAAGAAACCACAAAAAAGACACTGCTCTGTCTCTCTCTCTCTATATCACGCTCTCTCTTTCTAAGTTTATGTAAGAAACTCTAACTGTCTCTTTCACACCACACACTCTCTCTCTCTCTCGCTCTCTCTGTCTCTCTCTATCCTTCTAACTGTCTGTCCAAACAAGTACTACTACTACTACTACTACTACTACTACTACTACTACTATATGAATAAAATATTTTGTTTGTTTCCTCCAACCGAACACCGAAACAAAAACAACAACAAACAACCAAATCAATTATTTAACAAATATACTTTTGCACGTTATTTCTATAATGCATCTGAACTATATATTGTTATACGTAAATTTATGTTTCTTTTCTGCGTACAAACAAAATACCGAATGAAAAAAATACATTCAATACATACCACATGCCACTGTAAACCAAACCAAACCAAATACCAACCCAAAAATACTTAACCGAATATCGAAAGTTGAGAAGAATACTCAGAATCCAATACGAAATCAGAATCCGAGCTGCATTTGTATGCCACGTTGATCATACGATTCGACAATAAAGATATAGAGACACACACACCCAAACACATGCATAGGGACACCCACACTCACACAGATACACACATACTACGGCAATCCACACATAAATAGCTACGAACAGAAAAAACAACAAACAGCAGCAGCAGCGACAGGCTCGAGCCTGTCAAGAAAGTGACACACATTTCATGTTGCGACCCACACACTACACCACGCCCCCGAGACACTTTACACACACACGGACACAACACCATACAAACACACACACAAGCACACCATACAATACACCCGTCCCCCGCCCGTTGAAAGCGGCACAGAACTAACTATAACTATAAACGAAAACCGAAAGATAACCAATGGAAGAGAACCAGAAACCAGTAACCAGATACAGAACCAGAACCAGAACCGAATTCACAATCCATCATTCATTGATCAAAAATATAATTCTATTACAAAACCCTATTGTAAATTAAGCGCAGAAAGTGTAAAACCGAAAAGAAATCAGAAAAAACTTGTAGAAAAACAACAAAAACAATCAAATTAATAATTAATGATTAACAATAAAAGAAAACCGAACCAAAAACAAAAAAAAAAAAAAAACAAAAACAAAACAAATTAATCAAGCAAACGTTCAAATATGGGGCCAAGATAGTCCGTAAGTGTTCGGGCGAAGATCGCTTTGGTTATGTTAAGTGTAATCCAATTCTAAGATATATACATATCTAGATATACTATGTCGTGTAATGCATATATACGTATATATCTAGCTAATGTTTGTTAACCATGATCGTGATCAATACCCAAAACGCGAGTCGTGAGAGATACGATCCGATCTCAGATACAGCAACGAAACCCGGAATCGAAACCGAAATCAAAACCGAAACGGCTGAAATGAGCAATGTCAATGCTAAAGTACACCAAACGAAACTATAACCCAACTATAACAATCCCAGAGAGATCTAGGGATTCGACACAGCAACAACAAGTTTCAGTTACAGTTACAGTTACAGCAACAACCATTTGAAATCGCCCATTTCAGATGTACAATAACTACACGGGCATCAGCGGGTGCAGCCCCCCAATGCCAGACATTATCGGACAATATTACGTCCCGCCTGCGCACGCATACGGCCCTGGCCCCGGCCCTGGAAACGGCTATGGTAACGCGTACGATCTGTACGGACCCTCCACATCGTCGGGAGGATATTTATATGACCCGGGCGCAGCTGCTGCTGCAGCGGCCGCTGCCCAGATCTACGGCCAGAGCCAGACCTCGCCCATACGCCGGAGGCGCTACAGCATCGCCGGACTGCCCTCGGCCACCATGTATAACGACGTATACGGCTACCCGGCCCCGCCCCAGCACCAGACGAGCTCCTCGAACATCGTTAACCTGCTGAACGAGGCCCACAAGTCGATATCGCGCTCCTCCCAGATACTCAATCTCACAAACCAGGCGCGCCAGTTGGGCCAACTGGTGACCACTCCCCTCGGGGTATGCGGTGTCGGAGGCGGCCGGGTAGTTACCAGCTACCCCACCCTGCTCCCTGGCGATACCTCGCCCCCGTATCTCAACGACAATCTGCTGCAAATGTCCACGAGCTTCTCCTCCCAACCGAACATGTATTTCCAACCGCAGCCGCAGCAGGTGCCGCTCCCCACGCAGCTGGCGGCCGCCCAGAGCGCCGCTGCAGTGGCTGCGCGCCTGAGGCCCGCGTATTCCGTCACCAACCTGATGTCGGGATATCCGGGCTCTGCCGGCCAGGGCATGGGAATGGGAATGGGACTCGGGTTGGGGGGCTGCAAGTATGGGATGACGGGCCACGCGAATCCCTATCAGAGTGAGATGCAGCCCTCCTCCGGCTACGGAGGACTTGGACTGGGCCTGGGACCGTTCCAGCAGCGGCAGCTCATGTCACACTCCCTGCACGCCTCCAACCCCGCCATCTCGCAGTACTATCAGCAGCAGCACCAGCCGTCGGCCAGCTCCGCCGCGGCCCTCGCCTACAATCTCCAGCAGCAGTTCGCCGGAAGCCATCATTACGGGAGCGGGGGACAGCCGCCGCTGGGACACTCGCACATCCAGGCCTCGGTGCAGCAGCAGTTACATCCGCAGTACCAGTACCATGTGCACCAGCACCAGAACCACCTTCAGACCCACACCCTGGCGTCGCTAGCCAACACGAGTGTAACGTTCGGAGGGACTCTGGCCAGCAGTGCCAGGGACGCGGTCGCCGGAGCCGCCTACGAGGGACGGCATCACTCGCATCCGCATCACTCGCATTCGCATCTGCATCCGCACTCGCATCACCATCACTCGGCATACCCGCACTCGCATTCGCACCATCAGCAGCAGCCGCATCATCACCACCATCTGCCATACTCAAAACTAGACTTAGATTATCCGAAACTGCCGCAAGAGCATAAGCGACAAGTAAGTTTTAAATTTGACACAGACACGCTATCCCTAGACTCCTAAGCGACCCCGAATGTCCGAAACCGAAACCGAATTCGAACTCGAATTTGAAAGTTCCCCCAAAATACCCCCAATAAAGCAAAGAAATATCGCCTCATCATCGCCATCATCATCATCGTCATCATCCATCGACATCCACATCTACCCCAGCATCTAATAACAATAACAATCAGAGAACGATTCGAAGGCAACAAAACCGAACCGAATTGGAAGGAGCACCTATCTATAAGCCCGTGTGCATAGATATAGATCTACTGGTGTATGCATTTGCTATATATAGATAGGCGCCCAAACTGCATTTAACGCCTTCCTCTGCATACTCTCCAGCCATCTGGTAAAGCATCTGTAGTGAACGGTTCCCGAGTGGGGGTTCCCGAAGAAAAGACACCAAGTATTATACATACAATACCTATATAAATATACACCATACCATACAATATACAATATGATAATAATACGAAATATTCTTAGTAGAACTAGGCTAAGCTAAGGGAAGGAGAACTATTGTTTCATGTGCCATTTTAAAGTAGAAACAAAGGAAAACTTACATTTAAATTTAAATTTCTTTCTACATATTTAAATTCGCCATTCTGATTTAGGTTTTTTGCATAGAGCGATACTTTTCAGAAGTTAATAAAACGTTGAGTATGTTTTGATTCTCTGGAGAATTGTGGAGCCTTGCTCTTGACTCTCAAAAGTAAGAGACTGTATATAAAACTAAATGAGATTTACTCGCAAATAAACAACAATTTAAATATACAAAAATGAAAATCAAAACGAAAATGAAGCAACATGAAATTTACTTTAAACTTGTGAAAGTTGCAAATTTTGCGAGCTAACGAAAAATATTTAAACGTTATTAAATCAAAACCTATAGATAAACTCGTACTTAGTATGGAAATTCAAGATCTTAACAAATTGTTAGTGCAATACCGACACACACTCGACTATCTCTAAGAAAGTACTCGTACGCGTAAAGTAAACCCAAAGAAGCGAAAACTTGCCTGGTCCTAGTTTTAGTAATCGTAATCCCGGCCAGGCAAGCAAGTCAAGTATGTACCTCCTATACCCAACCTACTATCTAGCCATAACTATACCCAGAAGCTAGAACCTCTCTCTAAACTTCCTCTCCACCATACTAGAACAATTTTGTAACTTAACAGATCTTTCTTCCGCTTCCGCTTCCTCTTGCTACTCCTTAGTTCTGACTTCCTAATGCCTTCCCCAGCAAAAACAGCAGAAACAGCAAAAGCTATAGCGAACTAGCGTGTGATTAGCAATGAAGGTCAATTATGTGTATAAAGATACAAATTTACATATACATATGTGAATCTATGTGTGCAGATGGAGATAGGAACGGTCCGGAATTGTTTGGATCGGATCGTTTCCAGTGGAATTAATTGTTTGTTTGTCTGAGACAGCAACCGCAAAAGTGAAACGAAGAAGCATTCAAAATGTGTCTATGCGAATATTATTATACCCGATACTCAAAATGAGTATTGGGGTATATTAGATTTGTGGTAAAAGTGGATGTGTGTAACGTCCAGAAGGAATCGTTTCCGACCCCATAAAGTATATATATTCTTGATCAGCATCAATAGCCGAGTCGATTGAGCCCTGTCTGTCTGTCCGTCTGTCCGTCCGTCCGTTCGTCCGTCCGTCCCCTTCAGCGCCTAGTGCTCAAAGACTATAAAAGCTAGAGCAACGATGTTTTGGATCCAGACTTCTGTGATATGTCACTGCTACAAAAATATTTCAAAACTTCGCCCCGCCCACTTCCGCCCCCACAAAGGACGAAAATCTGTGGCATCTACATTTTTAAAGATAGTATAAAACTAAAAACTCAGAATCGTAGAAGATGACTATATCTTCTAGAAAAAATCTGAACCAGATCGTATAATTATTATAGCCAGAATCAAGAAAACAATTTCATTCTTTCTCGCTCTGTCTCTCTCTGCCAATTGCAAAATATGAGTTCAAGGATCTCAGAACCTATAAGAACCAGAGCAACCAAATTTGGTATCCACACTCCTGTGATATCGGACCTTGACCGTTTCGTGTCCAAATTTCGCCACACCCCCTTCCGCCCACGCAAAGGACGAAAATCTGGGGCATCCACAAATCTCAGAGACTATTAAGGCTAGAGTAACCAAATTTGGTATCCGCACTTCTGTTAGATCTCACTATAAAACGTATATCTCAGAATTTCGCCCCACCCCCTTCCGCCCCCACAAAAAACGAAAATCTGTTGCATCCACAATATTGCAGATTCAAGAAAACTAAAAACGCAGAATCATAGATAATGACCATATCTATCAGATTGCTGAATCTGGATCAGATCAGATCATTTTTATAGCCAAAAGGAACAAATCAATTTGCACTGGCTACGCAGCGCCCGACGTCACGCTCAGACTGATTTTCTGTCTCGCACGCACTCTTTGTCGTGTCGCGTCTGCCGGAGGAGAGCCATACTGACTTAGTATCGGGTATAACTGTAGAGTTGCGGTGTCCGCAGCAACTCACAACGTTCCACCTCGTATTGTATTATTACCATTATCATTACCATTTTGTATGTATTTGATCTGTACTAGTGTTGGTATTTCGTATTCGAAGAAACTCTTTTTATACGCTTAACTATCGATTTATGTATCATTTTTAGGATGCTTTCCCATTTTGTTTCGTTTTTCTTTGCTGTCTTTCAAAATCGAAAATTTATGCCTAGACATTTCTCAAAGAAAGTAAAAATTCTTGTTAAAGTAGTGGTTAAATTATACATGCATATATATACTTATATACATATATAAATATATGTACATATATGTACCTTTAGAGAAACAACAATCTGGAGCTATTTTTCCTAGTTGTACTCGTAGTAGTCGTAGTTCCAGTCAATCCATGCCCCTAAACGTATACAGCCAAGATAAATCAGAAACAGAAATTGTGTTCATATATAATGGCTTTATATACATATACATATGTACATATGCGTATTTATGTATAACTGAAAGAAGATTAAAGCTTATCACTTGCCAATCAATTCGGAAGAAAGGCATTTCTGTGCGTGCGTGAGTATAGATACATACATACATAGCTACAAAGATACTGTTACTATCCATTAGATACTACGACTAACTTCTGTTCTCGTTACCTAACCAAACTCGATTGATTCTCTTCTTCGATTCAGTTTGTGTTTTTTGTAAGACGACAAACAAGCAAAAAACGAGGCATTTGAATACTGATATATACATACAATATATATACAATCTATACATAAATCTATATACTTATACTTATACTTATACTTATTATACTTATACTTATACTTATACTTATACTTATACTTATACTTATACTTATACTTATACTTATACTTATACTTATACTTATACTTATACTTATACTTATACTGTATTTGAATAATTATGGTTAGTATTCTGATTAAACGCATATACATTTATGATCCAGCGAGACATACTATTTATACAATGATTTAACTGCAAACCTAATTAAGATTGCATTCAGACTTAATTCAACAAGCAAATATTCTCGAAATCTGTTAAAATTAAACTACATTTAAAGCATTATAAAATGGAAACTTTTCGAAAAGCAAACAATAAAATTACATACGAAAATCGAACGTCGAATGTCGAATATCGATGAACGAAGAAATACTAATGAATATAGTAGTTCAGGAGTGACCACCCAACCGACTTCTATCTATCTACCTTTCTCTCTCATCCCCAACAACCATCAACCACAAGCACACTCACACACACGCACTACACCGATACCGATACGGATACTCAGAGACAAACACACGCATCGAACTCAAACCTAGACCGGGGGCCAGGGCCAAACAGAAACATTCCTCCACTCTCCTCATCAATAAGATCCATTATTCACAAGGCGTAGGCTCGAACCACGCTCCACGCTCCTCCATCCCTACGCTCACCCACACGGATTTGCAACATCCTCACTACAAGAACAAAAACAAGAACAACAACTTTCAGACTAGAACAACACACAAAAACAAGAGCACAACAACAACCATCACGTATTTGTAGTCCTGGCTAAGGATCGACCATCCCCAGCCGAGGCACTGAGTGTTATAACAATTTCTGATCTGATATTATCTGTGTACTTTGTCCATTCCAACCTCTCCAACCAACCAACATCCTCACCTGCCTGCCCCGTCTATTTAAAAAACACCGATAAACCCAACCCGACCCGACCCACAGTTGGACGAATTTCGTCTTGAAATACAAAGAAGGGATCAAGAGATCCTGGCGATGGCGGCCAAAATGAAAACACTGGAGGAGCAGCATCAGGTAAATAAAAGCCTGAACAGGGCCTCAATCCAAAAATAGTCGTTTGCACAGTAACGAAATTCCCGCTAGGACTATCAGCGGCACATAGCGGTGCTCAAGGAGTCGCTATGTGCCAAAGAGGAGCACTACAACATGCTGCATTCGGACGTGGAGGAGATGCGGGCCCGCCTCGAGGAGAAGAACCGCCTGATCGAGAAGAAGACCCAGGGCACCCTGCAGACGGTTCAGGAGCGCAACCGTCTCACCAGCGAGCTGACCGAACTCAAGGATCATATGGACATCAAGGATCGCAAGATCAGTGTGCTGCAGCGCAAGGTTAGCTCTCCCCCAGTTAGCCAGCTCCCCAGCTCCCGCAGAACTCACCTTGAAACCGATCTCGGTCCACTCTCATTAACAGATCGAGAACCTGGAGGATCTGCTCAAGGAGAAGGACAACCAGGTGGACATGGCACGGGCCCGCCTGTCGGCCATGCAGGCCCACCACAGCAGCTCCGAAGGTGCTCTGACCAGCCTCGAGGAAGCCATCGGCGACAAGGAGAAGCAAATGGCCCAGCTGCGCGATCAGCGCGATCGGGCCGAGCACGAGAAGCAAGAGGAGCGCGATCTGCACGAGCGTGAGGTGGCTGACTACAAAATCAAGTTGCGCGCCGCCGAGAGCGACGTTGAGAAGCTGCAGACCCGCCTGGAGCGGGCCGTCAACGAGCGCGAGAGGCTCGAGATCAAGTTGGAGGCTTCCCAGAGCGAGCTGGGCAAGTCGAAGGCGGAGCTCGAGAAGGCCACCTGCGAGATGGGACGAAGCAGCGCCGACTGGGAGTCCACCAAGCAACGGATCGCCCGCCTCGAACTGGAGAACGAGCGGCTGAAACACGATCTGGAGCGTTCCCAGGTACTCGTGCATTATTGCCAGTTCCCTCGACTACCCCCAAAGCTATCTTTGTATCTGTATGTGTGTGCTTTGTATATATAATCTAAGGACATGCATAGATAATATCGATAATCTACTATCTACCCATATGAGTCTACACACATACATACATGTGAACCTATCAATATCAATATCTACATCAATATCTATATACCTATATCTATATCTATATCTATATCTGAATATGTATTTACATGTACACGTAACGCATCCCCAACTACCCAACAACAACTACAACTACAACCAACTTAAAACTCACCCAACATAAACCAAATATAGCTGCAGCTAGAAGAACAGACCACACTACACAAAGTAAGACTTAAACGCCAAATTCCATCTTCCAATTAGCCATAGACTGCATAATATCGTAATTCGTAATTCGTATATCGTTTTTATCGAATCGTATCCACAACATTTTGTATATAGTATTTTGATTTCGAAAGTGCTATTGTCGAATACCGTGGACCTGAATATCGTAGTTTTTTGTACATTAATCTCATTGATGCGAATAACAGCGTAAATCGTATTCGAGTATCACAGTTCTGCACTTTTTATTGCGAATATCGAAATACTGAATATCGTAAATCACAGAGTCGAACTTTAAAATGCAGTAATTTGTAATTAAATAAATATAAATTTTTTGTACACTAAAATCGTGAATATCGTTTAAGAGAATATCGTAATAGCGCAAATAGGCGCATCGACAATACGTACATACATATATCGCTATTATGCACACCGCAACGCCGCACACCGCATCACCTTAATCCTTAATCGTATATCGTATCGTATATCACATAGCCGACACTCGTTGCTCGTAGCAACTCTTGTTTATTTGCCCTAAGTTCTCCCTCGTTTCTTGCATTTAGTGCCAGCAGGCAGGCTGACGTTTTACTTAGTGTTCACCAAACCCAGATCTGATAAAGACCTGACATATTGCACTCTTTTAGATGTTTTGACAGGATTAACACCTTCAGCACCTTCAGTAGCCTGTTAGTTCAGTTAGCCTCTGTGCCCCTAGTTAGGTTTTGATTGAATCGATGCGCAGACAAATGGGAGTGTTTCCCTGAAAGGGAGAACGTGTTGAATGGCTGCTGAACATGCTAAATGCATACAAATAAATGCACATATGTGCAAACCTATTAAGTCATAAGTATATAAACATTTGTTCGTATCGCACTCTTGCAGAATGTACAAAAGTTAATGTTCGAAACGGGCAAGATATCGGTAAGTCGGCCAAGCCGCTGACCCAGACTAGCCACAAACCTAGACTTACATATGTACGTACGTACATACTGTACGTACCCTCGTATATCGCATAGAGAAACAAGCGTCAAATGCACCCAAAAAACACCAAAAGTCCAATCTGGAGCTAAGCTAGAGGCAAAAACCAAATCCAAAATGCAAATATCTCATTGAATCATTCACAGCCTCATAGATCGGGTCTATTCGTAAGAGAGCTAGCCTGCTGGACTCATGTACACATACTATTCGCAACACATCTATGCAATCACATTTGCTAATGGCCTGATCTGATTTAAATAGTTGTTTGCACTTGTTACCCCAGCGACTCCGCTCCGGTTGAAATAAACTAATTCAAATGTTTCGCGTCTCGTCCAGACATCATTTGGCAGGACCACGATGACCACGTCCCAGGAGCTGGACCGGGCCACGGAGCGGGCTGACAAGGCGGCCGCCGAGCTGCGACGCACCCAAGCAGAGCTGAGAGTCACACAGGTACGGTCCTTGCTATACTACTACTCAGTATATATATTGTACAGTGACAGCCATATACATATATCGATATGCATAACCGAATGCTCTTTTAGTTAGTATTACATACCTATTTATAATATATAACATATATATCGAACTCAGAAACGCATTGCAATTGAAACTCTCACGTGCAACTATATATGTGTATATATTTCTGTGTGCGTGTGCTCTGTTAATGGACCAAATTCTTGAACAAGCGATGAGGAGACCCCACTTCCACACACCACAACACAAACACAAACACCAGACTCGAGGAGGGACTCCACCTGCCTCTCTATCTCTTTGTCCTGCCTATCACACCTTCGCTGCCATTGGTGACCCCGATAAGCCCACAAACAAACACACAAACAAGCCGCGCATTGGTGACCCACACAGACACTGCAGCACTTGCTAAACCACGTGTAAAACGGCTACGATTTGAGCTTCTTTTCGTTTTTTTCGATTTCTTCCTAAACCTAACGTAACTGTAACTGTAACTGTAAATGTAAGCTTTAAGCTGTAATCTGTAATTTATTTTAAACTGTAAACCTTAACCCGTTAACAAGACACACTTGCGACAATGTATACTAAAACCAATACTCTATCTAAACCGTTGTGCTTACATTCATTCTCTAAATATAGGGCGAAACTGAAAAACGTTTTGTGAGTAAAACTGCTTCGAAAGAAACGTAACCAAAAAACAAACAAGTTTTTAGTAAAGCAACTAATCGTAATCGAATTCGAATTTGAATTCAAACTTGAACTGCATCTGACCATATGCCAAAGTATCTAAATTATCCAAAGAAAACCAAAAAGAATACCAAAAATAGTTGCCATCTGTCACTTGTTCAATTTAATGTAACTTAAATGCATTGCCTGATATACTAACCTGCCATACACATATACATATACCTATATACATATGCCAACTTATCCATTTAGTATACATATGTACATTTATGATAACAATCATAATCACACTCCCACACACATTTGTATATTGACCTCGTACAAGGAACATCGCCTGAAATTCATCTCTCAGTTCCTGCCCCCGATCCGGATCCCGGATGCCAGCAAAGTATGACAAAGCACTCGTATCCCCTGCGCTGATGTTGGTCTGGTCTCGAAAATCGTTTGCCGTTGGCATTTATCCCTCCCACATACACACACACACACTCGCACAGAAAGACGGCTTATACACTCACACCCAAGGCATAGCCAGGATGGAGTACCCGTAAAACGGAAGCGGAAGGTTGCTTAGCTCTCTTCTCAGTCAATTGATTTGGCTGAGCTCTAACTTTCACTCACTCACAAACACTCATATACACACTCTTACCCACACTTTGCCTTACTTTGCTCTCTCTCGCACTTTCTTTTCTTCCTTAATCACTTACTTTCTCGCTCTCTGTCACTCGCTACTCGTACTTTCCCTATTGCTTCTTCCATCATCCATAATATTTTCAAAGCCGTTTTGCCAACTGTTACCCATCTCCTCCGTTCCTGATCTAATTCCGTTATCCATAAATATGGTACCCCCAACTGTCAGCCATTATTCTTCATCTGTTATCATAAACTATCATTAACTAACCTTATACAGAAGAGACTGTACCATTGCCTCCCATCCTTTGTCCTCTGTCTATAGTTTGCTCGCTTCTTGTGCTCTCCCACTCGCTCTTTCTGTCTCTCTGTCTCTGTCAGTCGCTCGCAGAATAAATTGATCGCTCGCTAGACGTTGTAATCGTTGTATCGTACCTTAAGTAATCGTTATTCGTATTCGTTGTTCACCTTAGCCTTTGTTTTATGTCTACTAATCTGTCAGACAATCAGTCGCTCAGTCAGTCAAGTCAGTCATTTAAGAACCTTCCTCATTTGGTTGCCTGTAAATAATATCCGTTATCCAAACTTCCAATCTACCCCTGAACTACAACAACAACAATATAACAAACCAATGAACCCAACGATCAATCGAACGATCCGCTCCAACTCTTGATAACGTTTACCCGATAACCCGATAACCCAACCAATCGAATAGTCGGATGCGGAACGGGCACGTGAAGAGGGCGCCGCCCTGCAGGAGAAGCTGGAAAAGAGTCAGGGCGAGGTCTATCGGCTGAAGGCGAAGCTGGAAAACGCGCAGGGCGAACAGGAGAGTCTGCGCCAGGAGCTGGAGAAGGCGCAGAGCGGCGTCTCGCGCATCCATGCCGATCGAGACCGGGTAGGCAAAACAGTCTAGCTATAGTTACCCTCCTCCCAGGGCTCCTGAACCCACCACACTCACTTTCACTGCCCGAAATCCTTTGCCTAGGCCTTCTCCGAGGTTGAAAAGATCAAGGAGGAGATGGAGCGCACCCAGGCCACGCTAGGCAAAGCGCAGCTCCAGCATGAGAAGCTGCAGAACTCGCTGGACAAGGCCCAGAACGAGGTCGACCACCTGCAGGACAAGCTGGACAAGGCGTGCACCGAGAACCGACGCCTGGTGCTCGAGAAGGAGAAGCTCACCTACGACTACGACAACCTCCAATCGCAGCTGGACAAGGCTCTGGGACAGGCGGCGCGCATGCAGAAGGAGCGCGAGACCCTCACCCTAGACACTGATCGCATCCGGCAGAAATTGGAGAAGACTCAGGTATGCCCTTATGTCCGTATCCCTGTATCCCGTTCTCCCACCCCCACCACTTCAAAGCCCTCCACACTACTCGTACACGCATCTTGGAAGGTCCTCTAAGAGACACTGCTGCCCCGCCCATAGATATCTGTGATTGTGATCGTAACTCTGTTGTGCTAACCCCAGATCTGTAACTAACAGTACATTAACCCCACAGACTATAGACTACGCAAATTCTGAGCCACGGTTGCCATGAGGGCTTAAGTTTTTATTTGATAATTTAAGGAAGAATGCATTTCTTGTTCTAATGACATTGGTATAAATATGGCATCCGTGCTCAGGGCTCACTCAACACTACCCGAACACACATTTAGATTGGTGTCTGTTTATTGTGAACGTAACCCTATCGCTTAACCCTCTGAAAGCTGAAACCATGCATATCTATACATATCTCTCCCCTTATATACAATATATCTACGTATACGTAACTATCTTTCAACTGTCCCACACACCCACTACCGACCACCCACCCACACTCGTTAAAATGAAATAAAACTCACACCTCTACATGGAAAATGGAATATGGAACATGGAACATGGATCAGATGCATTTGGCGCGCATCCAGAAAGAGCGGGATCAATTCTCAGACGAGCTGGAAACGATCAAGGAGCGCTCGGAGTCCTCGCAGACGCTTCTCATGAAGGCGGCTCGCGATCGGGAGGCGATGCAAACGGATCTGGAGGTGCTAAAGGAGCGCTACGAGAAGTCGCATGCCATACAGCAGAAACTCCAGGTAATTCCTACACCCCGAAAACCAGATGAAGTTACCCAACCGAACCGAACAAAGGTATCCCCCTCAAATTATATCCCCCACAAAATTGGCTCTATCTAAACTCTATATATGACTTGTCTATGCTGCATACTAACTATCGAAAATCGCATGAGAACTGAAACTGAACCAGTGAAATTGGCTGTTTGTAAATCTATCTGTAGCTTACACTGCTTGGAACCCCCCGCCAAGGCTACGACCACTCAGTAAAACCTTCTCCCCTCGTTATGTTCTTTTAGATGGAGCGGGACGATGCCGTGACCGAGGTGGAGATACTCAAGGAGAAGCTGGACAAGGCCCTATACGCCAGCCAGAAGCTGATCGACGAGAAGGACACCTCCAACAAGGAGTTCGAGAAGATGCTGGAGAAGTACGATCGCGCCCAGAACGAGATCTACCGCCTCCAATCTCGCTGTGACACCGCCGAGGCTGATCGCGCCCGCCTGGAGGTAGAGGCGGAACGATCGGGCCTGGCCGCCAGCAAGGCCCGCGAGGATCTGCGCAAACTCGAAGACGAGAGCACGCGGCTCCAGGAGGCCTGCGATCGGGCGGCCCTGCAGCTGAGCCGAGCCAAGGAGTGCGAGGACAATGCCCGCAGCGAGCTGGAGCACCACCGAGATCGCTTCGACAAAATGCAGACGGACATCCGCCGGGCCCAAGGCGAGAAGGAGCACTTCCAGTCGGAGCTGGAGCGCGTCACCTACGAGCTGGAGCGGGCGCATGCCGCCCAGACCAAGGCAGGAGCCAGCGTGGAGGCTGCCAAAGAGGAAGCCGCCCACTACGCGGTCGAGCTGGAGAAGATGCGCGACCGATACGAGAAGAGCCAGGTGGAGCTGCGCAAGCTCCAGGACGTGGACACCTTTGGGCGGGAGACGCGGCGCCTCAAGGAAGAGAACGAGCGGCTGCGCGAGAAGCTGGACAAGACGCTCATGGAGCTGGAGACGATCCGCGGCAAGTCGCAGTACGAGTCGGAGTCGTTCGAGAAGTACAAGGACAAGTACGAGAAGATCGAGAACGAGATCCAGAACATGGAGTCGAAGCTGCACGAGACCAGCCTGCAGCTGGAGCTCTCCAAGGGAGAGGTGGCCAAGCTGCTGGCCAATCAGGACAAGCAGCGCTCGGAGCTGGAGCGGGCTCACATCGAGCGCGAGAAGGCGCGGGACAAGCACGAGAAGCTGCTGAAGGAGGTCGATCGTTTGCGCCTACAACAGTCCTCGGTGAGCCCCGGCGATCCGGTTCGCTCCTCCGCCTCTACCTCGGGGTTGTCGGCGGGCGAGCGGCAAGAGATCGACCGGCTGCGCGATCGCCTCGAGAAGGCGCTGCAGTCGCGCGATGCCACCGAACTGGAGGCCGGTCGCCTGGCCAAGGAACTGGAGAAGGCGCAAATGCATCTGGCCAAGCAGCAGGAGAACACCGAGTCCACGCGCATCGAGTTCGAGAGCATGGGCGCGGAGCTGGGACGCCTCCACGACCGCCTCGAGAAGTCCGAGTCAGAGAAGGAGTCGCTGCGCCAGGCCAGCCGCAGCGCAGGCGCAGGAGCAGCCGGAGGTGCTGCCCATCCCCAGCTGGAGAAGCACGTGCAGAAGCTGGAGACCGACATCAAGCAACTGGCCACGGAGCGCGAGCAGCTCGTCCTGCAGCTGGAAAAGAGCCAGGAGATCCTCATGAACTTCCAGACGGAGCTGCAGAACGCCGAGGCGGAGCTGCAAAAGACGCGCGAGGAGAACCGGAAGCTGCGGAACGGCCAGCAGGTGCCCGCGGCAGCCCCCGCCGAAATTCAGGCCATGCAGAAGGAGATCCAAGCGCTCCAGCAGAAGCTGCAGGAGTCGGAGCGAGCTCTGTCCGCGGCAGGACCTCAGCAGGCGGCGGCGGCAGCAGCGGTGGTGGGCGCCCGACCCGAGGAGATCGAGCAGTGGCGCAAGGTCATCGAGCAGGAGAAGGGACGCGCCGACATGGCCGACAAGGCCGCCCAGGAAATGCACAAGCGCATCCAGGTGAGTGGCAGACTTGGTGGCCCCTCTTTTAGAGATGACTAATCTGGGAAATCTTCTCCAGTTAATGGACCAACACATCAAGGATCAGCACGCTCAGATGCAAAAGATGCAGCAGCAGATGCAGCAACAGGCGGCACAGCAGCAGCAGTCAGCGGCAGGTGCCGCAGCCGGAGCCGGTGCCGATGCAAAGGAGCTGGAGAAGGTCCGAACCGAGCTGCAAGCGGCCTGCACCGAGAGGGATCGCTTCCAACAGCAGCTAGAACTGTTGGTCCAGGAACTCGAAAAGAGTCAGGTGAGTGGTTCGTTCCTTTTAACCAAAGGGACAGCAGGGGATCATCATCTTCAAACTAATACAAATTCTTTGCCTTCCTTGCAGCTCTCGAATCAGGAGCAGGCCAAGCAATTGCAGACCGCCCAACAGCAAGTGCAGCAGTTGCAGCAACAGATCCAGACGCTGCAACAGCAGATGCAGCAGCTGCAGCAGGCTGGCAGTGCGGTAGCTGCCGCCACGGCTGTGCAGCACCAGCAGCTGGAGCAGCAGCAGAAGCAGCTGGAGGAGGTGCGCAGGCAGATCGACAACCAGGCCAAGGCCACCGAGGGCGAGCGGAAGATCATCGACGAGCAGCGCAAGCAGATCGAGGCCAAGCGCAAGGACATCGAGGACAAGGAGAAGAAGATGTCCGACTTCGATGTGCAACTCCGCAAGCGCAAGGAGCAGATGGACCAGCTGGAGAAATCCCTTCAGACTCAGGGAGGCGGCGCGGCGGCGGCGGGCGAGCTCAACAAGAAGCTCATGGATACGCAACGGCAACTGGAAGCGTAAGTTCGAAAAATCTTCAATACCGTTCTCATTTATCTGATCCATACTGGATGCTCTCTCCTTCGCTTTGGCACCCTTTAGGTGCGTGAAGGAGCTGCAGAACATAAAGGAGGAGCACACGAAAGCGGCAACCGAAACGGAGCGTTTGCTGCAATTGGTACAAATGTCGCAGGAGGAGCAGAATGCCAAGGAGAAGACCATCATGGATTTGCAACAGTGAGTAGCTCCCATCAAGCAGACTAGCCCAATAAGAAGCTCATTATCTGTCCCTTTCGTTTCAGAGCCTTGAAGATCGCTCAAGCCAAAGTCAAACAAGCACAAACGCAACAACAGCAGCAGCAGGATGTAAGTTCTCTTTAGGTCGCTCCCTTAACCGTTCCACAAAGTTAAGCCCCCTCCTCTCACTCCGTAGGCTGGACCAGCTGGCTTCTTGAAGAGCTTTTTCTAAACGGTGCCCGCAAGCGAGAAAAACAAGCCCCACACACCCACAGCTACATATGCAGATGCAGATATTTACCTAATACGATAAAAATGAAAAAAGAATATCCAAAAGCACTGTCTACTATATTGTATACTACCGATGCCAGATACTTATACCATATACATACATACATATGCAGTATTTCTACAACTCTCACAAACCAACACATTTGTAAATGACACCATGTAAATGCGAAATGAAAATGCAAAATGCAGAATGCAAAATGCAAAATGCAGATTGCAGAGTGCAGAATGCAAATTATTTGATATTTATGTGTATTGTGTAAAATTAGGTTGCCGCTATACTCAAATTATGGATGCATTTAAATGTCAGCTCGTAAAGCTTAATTTCTCTCGAACTTTCTTAACTCTCTTTCTCTCTGTATCTCTATCTCTATCTCTCACTCGATCCTTTTTCGAACACAACTTAATGTTTAGCGTTAGTCAACCGATCACAATCTTGTCTCGCTCCCCCTCTCTGTCTATAAAACCCGAACCAGAGCTTTCTGTCCAACACTTTCTCTCTGTCGCTCGCTGTCGAGTTTATCGTAAAAGCACAGGATCGTGACTACGCTACCACTCAAGAAGCCCCCAATGTCCCCACGCATCAGCCATTGCATCCAAACTGCGCGAATGTGATTTACAAAAGGGAAGGAAACAAAAAAGAAACGGTCAAAAGAGAAATAATTATTAAATACAAGTTATTAACTAATTTAACACTGTCGCAGTGCGAGTAGATTATGTATCTGATATGCTAGCCTCTGTTATAGTTAGAAAAACATTAACCACACCACTCACACAAGGTTACATTCCACACTGTACATAAAGCATAGACATGACATCCAACGTAGTCTAATTCATAAAACACGAAGAGCAGAACGGGAAAAGTATTGATACAGAATATACAAATACCATATGTAGAGCAATAAATTATACAACAAAAATAATACAGATATGATAAAGATATGAGTACAGTATATTATGTACTTCACATGTATGTATATTGTAGTTACATGGATTGCTATTAAAAATTATATTTAGGCGTGTACCAAAGAACTATACAGATCCAGTCGGGATCTGGGATGGACAAAGAACAAACGGAACTTAAAGAGAGAATACCTATAAATCGTAATAACTAATATGTATAACTCCGATAATAATGAACTCCGTTAATCGTTAATCGTACCATCGTACCATAACAATTTACAGTTTATAGTTTACATTAAATCCATCACTACAATAATAATACGATCTTTAACAACTCGCAACTAGTTATTTTAGTTCGTACACAAGCTTTACTTTTGTCAGCTGTGAATCTGCATTAAACATCCATACTTACTCGAACTCGAACGTATAGGAAATATATATGTAGGAGATTCCAGTGCCAGTCTAGTCCAGAAGTCGCTGGTACTTAAATATGTCTGTATGTGGTCTAGATGGAGTGCAGAAAGTGTTAATGTTGTCGGTCATATATGAGCTCTATAGTATATATGTAAATGTTTATGATATATATTTACATAAATATGATAATAGTTACCAAAAAAGATATAAACATTTTATACGATACGATACATACATTTTAGTAATTTTATTTGTTTGGCTCACACTAACCCCACCCCCCTATAATTTGCTTTTTTGAAATCTAGCTGAGACAAAACAAGTATGGAACGAACACTGACTGTAGAAAGAAGATCATGGAAAGAGGAGTGGAGAATGACGGAATAATCACTGCCAATGTAAAGCAAGAATATTGAAAGAGAGATAGTTGGAAGTCAGTGTATTCCTAGGCTATATAAATAGATTTTCAGTTAAGTTCGGCTACGACGGCTACAGACCCAAACCACTATGGCATTCAGCAAAAGACGAAGCAAAAACAAAACACAATCATATCATACAAACCTATATCAAACCCAAGAAAAACGAGGGGGAACGTTGTGAGTTGCTGCGGACACCGCAACTCTACGGTTATACCCGATACTAAGTCAGTATGGCTCTCCTCCGGCAGACGCCGCTAATATTAAACGACACGACAAAGAGTGCGTGCGAGAGAGACAGAAAATCAGTCTGAGCGTGACGTCGGGCGCTGCGTAGCCACTGCAAATTGATTTGTTCCTATTGGCTATAAAAAAGATCTCATCTGATCCAGATTCAGCAATCTGATAGATATGGTCATTATCTATGATTCTGCGTTTTTAGTTTTCTCAAATGTGCAATATTGTGGATGCAACAGATTTTCGTCCTTTGTGTGGGCGGAAGGGGGTGGGGCGAAATTTTGAGATACACGTTTTATAGTAAGATCTAACAGGAGTGCGGATACTAAATTTGGTTACTCTAGCCTTAATAGTCTCTGAGATTTTTGAATATCCCCAGATTTTCGTCCTTTGCGGGGGCGGAAGGGGGTGTGGCGAAATTTTGAAACAAACTCGTCTCGGTCCGATATATTAGGAGTGTGGATACCAAATTTGGTTGCTCTAGCTTTTGTAGTCTCTGAGATCTAGGCGCTAATGTTTTACTCTAAGCAAAGCCGCCTACGCTACGTGTGTGTTAGAGAGAGACAGGGCGAGAAATAATGAAATTGTTTTCTTGATGCTGGCTATAATAATAATACGATCCAATTCAGATTCCGCAGTCTTAAAGATATGGACATTCTCTACAATTCTACGTTTTTGGTTTTCTCATATCTTTAAAATTGTGGATGCCACAGATTTTCGTCCTTTGTGGGGGCGGAAGTGGGCGGGGCGAAGTTTTGAAATATTTTTGTAGCAGTGACATATCACAGAAGTCTGGATCCAAAACATCGTTGCTCTAGCTCTTATAGTCTTTGAGCACTAGGCGCTGAAGGGGACGGACAGACGGACAGACGGACGGACGGACAGACGGACAGACAGACATGGCTCAATCGACTCGGCTATTTATGCTGATAAAGAATATATATACTTTATGGGGTCGGAAACGATTCCTTTTGGACGTTACACACATCCACTTTTACCACAAATCTAATATACCCCAATACTCATTTTGAGTATCGGGTATAATAAGATAATAAAATATGGAGAATGAACTGTTCAAGAAAATGTGTAACGCTTTAAAAGATCCTCCTCCTACCACACAGTATGCGCAGAGATCAGATCAAAACAAAGCTATAGAGTTATATGAAATACTTCTCTAATAGATCTCACCGGAGAGCCCTATGCGAATTCCTCCCAAAACCATTTACCAAGTAGATAGTCGATTAACGACCAAGTAATTTATGATAGTATTCGTTGCTTTGACCTTAGTTCCGCTTGAATAGCATCGATAACATTTTTGTATATAAGTAGCCCCACCCGCAACCCCGTTCTCCACCCCAACCTCTCTCTCCCCCGAAAAAGTTCCTAAGCTTGGAACGACGGGTCAAAGCGGAGTTGAAGAGTAAAAAAAACCTTCATGAGTTTACAAGTCAAGTAATAATTTAGAAAAATCGAGCAGTTTGATGTTTCCCACCCCTCCTTTGAAAGCTAAGCGCCCAGGCTGGCTTGGCAAGTGTGTACATATGTGTGTAGTTATGTAAGCATAAGAGAAACTGTATAATAAATGGAAATTTACTATATGCAATAATCTGCAGTCGGTGAATGATCGATAATTAATCATTCGGGATTCGATACACGAACCATTTGAGAACAAGCAATTAACTATCGACAAATCAAACATTGACAAACACACATAACGTTGACAATATAACCACCCTAAAAACACACACACATAACACACTAAAACACACACATAAACCGACATTAAAACACTGAAGAGACACCCCACAGATAAACCTAAGAATCGTTGGATCAACGTTGAATCATTTTTTACGATACAATAACTCTAAATCGAAGTCAACATATCCAAAAAAAGATAGCGCTGATCTCATGTTAACTAAAGTTAGAAAACATGTCTCAATATCGATTTCCTATCGATACTAGTCGATTTCCTCCCTCACTTTCACTCTTTCTTCTATATACACGTCTACCACCTTTACCTTCACCATCACTTTAGAATTCTATTTCCCCTTCGATATTGATTTCCAATTGTAGACTACGAACAGCGAGAGGAAACGTTTGCCTTTATCTACTTAAACTTACCACGTATCGTATTGTTAGCCTAGATAGTTTCAATTATAACAGCAGCAGCAGCAGAAGAAAGAGGAGGAGAACTAACTAACGGTACTATCTACAATATAGAACTTACCGTAAACACTTTAATCATATTATCCCCGCCGTCGTGTACCCTACTTACAAATACAAATACGAGACAAAGAAAGCTAAAGGATAGAAAAGGAGAAGGAACCCAAAAAACCAAATGTGGAAAGCTTAAAAAACTTGTTCTATACAAAACTCTAGCAAAAATATAACTAAAGAAACCAAATAAAATCTCGAATAATGTAATTTAGCAAATTGTAAACTCAATAAAGGCAACCAAACAAACACCCAATAAATACTAATAGATAACAAGGGGATCGGAACGGAACGGACCCGAGAACATAGGATAGATCGCAAGAAGAGCCACTAAAAGAATTTATATATGTAAGATATGAATATTAGTTTATAAGATTTGAATATTAGTTTAAGATTTACTCATCGATAGTATTATAAGAAATATTATAAGAAATGTACTCGATATATCGATACTTGTCCCCGACAAGTATCGATATGCCAACACACATTCATTCGAATACGCCGATCAAGAAAGAAGAACATATAATAAAACCGTGCTATTAAAAGTTTACATATCAGGTGTGGGGTTTGCCCAAAAAAAAAAAAAAAGCGATGAACAATGCAGACATAAGAGCGAAAACCAAAAGTGAACTTAGCGACATAACGTATATTTTGATCAAGATGCCAACATACACCAATTACGTACAGCAGTGAAAAAAATCATGGAAGACACGCATGAGCTAGGAAATACGGCGCCAAGCGCAGACGAGACTATGCAGGCAGACATTTTTGCAGTCCCGGTTGAGCGCGAGATAGATAGAGACAAACGTAGTGCACAACACGCAGTAAAAGCGGCGCCAGAAGAATATGGTGAAAATGTGCAGAAGGCTCGAGAAGCATTCATGCCGCGACAAGACAACGCTTGTTCGAAATTGACCATGCGATCAGATGAATACGAAGAAGAATCGCGCCGTTTGCAGCAGTTGGAACAATTGTACGTTTCTCGCAAGCGCTTAGCTGATCTCAAATTATGCATATTGAAAACGGAGAAAGAGGCTATAGAGTTGGAAACGCCGAGAGATTGCATCGACTTGACACACATTGAGGCGTTGATGCGTCCATTTTCTGGAGATGACGACCAGGCTGTAACCAGTTGGATAAGTAACTTTGAGGACATTATGAATTTCCATGGTGTATCCGAGTCCAAATGCTGGATATTAGCGAAGCGGCTGCTAGGCGGATCGGCGAAGGCGTACATCGACCATGTGGCGCCTTTGACTTGGCAATTGATGAGAGCTGAATTGCTCAACGTCTTTGAGCAGAAAGTGACAGCGTGGGACATTGGAAAGCGACTGGAGGCACGGAAAATTGCAAATAATGAAAGCGCATTGCAATATTTCGTCGCAATGTGCAGCATAGCGTCGCAAGCAGACATGGCCACGAGCGATGTGGTCAAATTCATCGTAGAGGGACTGTAGGACAAGACGGGCATGGCAGCATCCATGCTATATTGCAGCACACTCAACGAGTTGCGTGACAAGATGGTCACCTATGATAAGGTCAGAAGAGCTCCTGGCGTCGTAGCAATTCGTAGCGAAGGTATGACAAAGGGAAAACTAAATGTGAGTATGGCAGTTGGGCAGCAGCAAGGTGGTGGCGCAATGCGTTGCTACAACTGTCGGGAATTTGTGCACGTTATGAAGGAATGCAGTCAGCCAAAGAGACCGGATGGGGCATGTTTTAACTGTTGGAGTACCAGCCACCTATATTCGCAGTGCCCGAAACGAAAGATGGCCATTAGGGTAGCTGCAGTTCAAGATGAGGAGCGACCAGGAGAAAAAAACAACGACGATTTAGCGGCTGTCCAGTTAATCACTTTATGACTTCCGTTTGGTGAACAAAGAGGCGTCAGTATTTTTAGTCTATTTGATACAGGTAGCCCTGTAAGTTTTATTCATAAGTCTTTGATACCGAAGTCGGCTATAGTTGAAGCCTATAATGAAGTTAGGAAATACTATGGACTAGGAGGACAACCAATTCCCATATGGGGAAAATTTAAGTGCCATATTGAATTTTGCACAAAGAAATATATCGTTTTATTAAACATCGTAGATGATAACATGCTGCCTTTGCCGGTATTGTTGGGACGCGATGCCCTTAAAGTTATTGAAGTAAAATTAGTTCATAAGAAAAATATCAAACACACACACACAAAAACACACATCATTAAGTTCGTTAAAGCAAAAAGCTATTAGTTTAACCTGCGCGTCTTTATTCACCGAACGTAAAAATAATATTAACATAAGACTATATGATAAGTTAGATGGTAATCAATCAGAAAGAAGCGAGCTAATCAAACGTGCTAATCCATTTAAAAATCAGACACAAGAAAACTCAAGGAATGACAAAATGGCCATCGAGAATATGAATCAAGGCGACGAATTCAGTAACTTTTGTGCGTCGGTAGAGATTGATGAAGAGGAACATATTAACGTAGGTTTCGAATTTGGCCTCACTCTTGCAAAAAAGTGTAGGGAAGTTATTAAGACATACTATTTACACAAAGAATTTGACTTTAAAGCACCACCAAAGTATCAGATGCAGATTCGTGTAACAGAAACAACACCATTTCATTGTACTCCGCGTCGTTTATCCTACCATGAGAGAGAGAAAGTAGCTGAAATAGTAGATGATCTGTTAGAAAAGAAAGTAATCCGTCATAGTGAGTCTCCTTATGCTTCCCCGTTGGTCCTAGTAAAAAAAAAATCAGGAGAACTTCGAATGTGTGTCGATTACCGTGGTCTGAACAAACGAATTGTTAAAGATAATTTCCCATTGCCCCTTATTGAGGACTGTCTTGAGTTTTTAGAAAACAAGTGCTGTTTTTCCATTATAGATTTGAAAAGTGGGTATCATCAAATAGGCGTAGAAGAAAAATCAGTTCCGTATACATCGTTTGTGACACCGCAAGGACAGTATGAGTACTTGAGAATGCCCTTTGGGTTAAAAAATGGATCCGCTATTTTTCAGAGATTTATTACGGAGCTCTTGAGAGACTTTATTAGGAACAAAAGCATTGTAGTGTACATGGATGATATATTGGTAGCGACTAAAAGAGTTGAAGAACACATGGATATATTAAAAAGACTATGCATTCGTTTTAGCGAGCAAAATTTAGAGATAAATCTAAAAAAGTGTAGGTTTGTCAATCGAAACATCGATTTCCTGGGGTATAAAGTTAATCAAAACGGAATAGTTCCTAGTGATTCCCATATTGAGGCCTTGAAAAAATACCCAGTCCCTCAAAATGTAAAAGCACTGCACTCATGCTTGGGATTCTTTTCGTATTTTCGACGTTTCATGTTGTCATTTGCGACGACAGCTAAGCCCTTGGTGCAGTTGTTAAAAGAAGGTGGTCCGTTTCCCATGGATAGAGAACAGGTGAAGACGTTTGAAACTCTTAAGAATGCGTTGGCAAATCCTCCGGTATTAGCCATTTTTAGCCCAAATAGAGAAACGGAATTACATACAGACGCAAGTTCATACGGTTATGGCGCAATACTGATGCAAAGACAAGATGATGGGAAGATGCACCCTGTGTCCTATTATTCAGGCAAAACAACAGAAAGAGAATCACGTTATCATAGTTTCGAACTAGAGAAATTGGCTATATTTGGAGCATAGGTCCTTCAAAATAATCACGGATTGTAATTCGTTAGTACAGACGTTAACCAGAAAGTCAATTAGTCCTAAGATAGCACGGTGGTCCCTAGAGTTAGAGAACTATGATTACTCCATTATGCACAGACCTGGGGCCAGTATGGCGCACTTTGATGCGCTGAGCAGACAAGATCAAGTGACGAATATGTTAGAGGATGATATACAAGGAATAGTGTAAGTAGAGACAACACTGGTAGTGAGCATAGAGGTACCGTAGAGAACCCAGTGATTAAGTGTAGAGAATTAAATATCAGTAGAGAGCGTAGTAGTACCGTACAGAACCCTGCGATTGAGTGTGGAGAATCAAGTGCAGTAGGAAGTAGATTGGGAAATAGGTGGAAGTCTGATGATAGAGAGAACCTTGGTGGTGATTGTAGAGATAACATAGAGAATAGTGAATATAGGGAAAAGGATGGATGGAAGATTGAAATTAGAGATTTGAGCCAATGTAGAGGAAGCGTTAACGATGTGGTGGGGGGAGTAAAGTACATTAGTAGTAGGAACTCAGATAAAAAGAAAAAATGTGTCGAGGATACAGTAGAGAGGGACAAGTTAGAGTTTCAGGAGGAAAAATTACTTAAATCATTGATAGTTGGGGTAGTAGGTGCAACGTCAGAATATGTTGATTTGATATTGCAAACAGAACAGATGCGAGACAAGGAAGTAGTTAGGATTCGAAAAATGCTAGAGGATGGAATTGAAGTAGATTTTGAAATGATAGATGGTATTGTTTACAAGAGGAGTTGTGAAAACAAACTATGTTTCTATGTACCAATGTGTATGGAAGAGCAGTTGATAAGGTGGTCGCACGAAAAACTAGGACATCTGGCCGCAGAGAAGTGCGTGAGTGACCTTTTGAGGACCAACTGGTTTCCGTCAATGAGAAGTAAAGTGGCAAGTTTCATCAGAAACTGTCTACCGTGTATACTACACTCGATGCCTAAAACAATCCATAACAGAACGCTCCATAGTATCCCAAAGTCGTGTGTTCCTTTTCATACCCCACATGTTGATCATTTGGGTCCGTTGCCGAGTATTAGATCTAAGCGAAAACACCTCCTTGTGGTAATAGATGCATTCACTAAGTTTGTCAAATTGTTCCCGGTTAATAGTACCAGCACGCGGGAAGCGAAGGATGCCTTAAGGATAATATCAGATCGTGGGACCTGTTTCACCTCGTTAGAGCTCTCTAGTTTTCTGCAGGAGAGAGGGATAGAGCACATTAAGGTAGCTACAGGTGCACCGCAGGCGAATGGCCAAGTGGAGCGGGTGAATCGTGTTCTTACTCCTATGTTAGGAAAACTGTCAGAGCCCCTTGAGCAAGCCGATTGGTATAGGTTGATGAGCAAGGTAGAGCACGCCATTAATAACTCCGTTAACAGCAGTACGAAAAAGACACCTAGCACATTGTTATTTGGAATAACCCAGAAAGGACCCGTTGTAGATGAATTAACCGAATACCTAGAGGAGAAGTTAGCGTCAGAACTTAGAGAGTTGGAAACTATAAGAGAAATAGCAAGTGAGAACATACGGTTGTCGCAGAAAAGAAATGAGAAGATGTATGCCCATAAACATAGAGCCCCATTAAAGTATGAACCTGGTGACTATGTAGCAGTCCGGCATGTGGCCACAACACCGGGGATCAATAAGAAGTTCGCACCAAAGTATCGAGGACCGTACAGGATCAATAGAGTATTGGATAATGATCGTTATGAGGTTGTCGACATTGAGGACTGTCAGTTGACGCAAATGCCATTCCGAAGTATATTAGAACCAGCAAGGCTTAAACCCTGGGTAGAGTGCAAGGATAAAACCATGGTCTCATGTTGTTAATCGATGAAATAGTATGTTAAGTAAGACAATACCGAATAAGAAATGTTTAACCAACTGTATGCCTTAGTGTGTAGATCGTGGGCGATCTGTAGTCAGGTTGCCCGAATGTAAGATATGAATATTAGTTTATAAGATTTGAATATTAGTTTAAGATTTACTCATCGATAGTATTATAAGAAATACCAATGTACTCGATATATCGATACTTGTCCTCGACAAGTATCGATATGCCAACACACATTCATTCGAATACGCCGATCAAGAAAGAAGAACATATAATAAAACCGTGCTATTAAAAGTTTACATATAGGAGAAAAGTCGAGGTAGAATTAGTGCAAACGATCTCCAGTAAAGAGGAAAAATCCCAGATTAGATCCCATTGTGTACTTCTTTGTACATAGACGTACATATATACATATATATTTATGACTAGAGAAAATGCATAAGATACATAGATATATATAGGAAGATACATACAGATAAATACATATAGATATATTAACATATGCATAGCAGATACGGAAAGCGAGCGCAAATTATATAAATACCGCCACATCATCCATCAGAGCCGAACATCGTAGTCAGAGCAGTCCGATATTGGCTAGAGAGGAAGCGGCGGAACAGGCAGAACAGACGAACCCCCATGGTCCGAAACCAAAATTTCCGAGTGCCCGAAACCAATCCCGAAACCAAGCCGAAAACGAAACTGAAACAAGAAACCCAAAAACCCCCGGAGACATCGGAGACATGAGAAAGAACAAAAACCATTTCGTGTAAACATTTTTTTTTAAACAAGTTTGGTGATCTACGATATTGGTAATAATTATTGATAACTAATTAAATAAAAGAAAATGCATAAACATGCATATATTATACAAATATATGAGAAAAGATGCTGTAGGAAGAAGGAATATGGTAACAAGAGATGGCATAATATGGCGTAAATATTTATTATATAATGTTTTTTAAGTAACATTACTTATAGATAAGCCATTATATATACACATATATATACATAATATATATAAATTATACATATATGAAACTACATAAGTTTACAAGGTATATGAACAGAACAAACAAAACAAAATTAAGATCAACCACAACCACAAAAAGAACGAGGGGGAACGTTGTGAGTTGCTGCGGAGACCGCAACTCTACAGTTATACCCGATACTAAGTCAGTATGGCTCTCCTCCGGCAGACGCCGCTAATATTAAACGACACGACAAGGAGTGCGTGCGAGAGAGACACAAAATCAGTCTGAGCGTGACGTCGGGGGCTGCGTAGCCAGTGCAAATTGATTTGTTCCTTTTGGCTATAAAAATGATCTGATCTGATCCAGATTCAGCAATCTGATAGATATGGTCATTATCTATGATTCTGCGTTTTTAGTTTTCTCGAATGTGCAATATTGTGGATGCAACAGATTTTCGTCCTTTGTGGGGGCGGAAAAGGGTGGGGCGAAATTCTGAGATATACGTTTTATAGTGAGATCTAACAGAAGTGCGGATACCAAATTTGGTTACTCTAGCCTTAATAGTCTCTGAGATTTGTGGATGCCCCAGATTTTCGTCCTTTGCGGGGGCGGAAGGGGGTGTGGCGAAATTTGGACACGAAACGGTCAAGGTCCGATATCACAGGAGTGTGGATACCAAATTTGGTTGCTCTAGCTCTTATAGTCTCTGAGATCTAGGCGCTAATGTTTTACTCTAAGCAAAGCCGGCTATGCTACGTGTGTGTTAGAGAGAGACAGGGCGAGAAAAAATGAAATTGTTTTCTTGATTCTGGCTATAATAATTATACCATCTGGTTCAGATCTTCCACTCTAGAAGATATAGTCATCTTCTACGATTCTGCGTTTTTATTTTTCTCGTATCGTTGAAATTGTGGATGCCACAGATTTTCGCCCTTTGTGGGGGCGGAAGTGGGCGGGGCAAAGTTTTGAAATATTTTTGTAGCAGTGACATATCACAGAAGTCTGGATCCAAAACATCGTTGCTCTCGCTCTTATAGTCTTTGAGCACTAGGCACTGAAGGGGACGGACAGACGGACAGACGGACGGACGGACAGACGGACAGACAGACATGGCTCAATCGACTCGGCTATTGATGCTGATCAAGCATATATATACTTTATGGGGTCGGAAACGATTCTGTTTGAGATGCCAAGCTTTTTTGACACCTATGTGTTTCAAAAATGAAGAGAGATTTTGGGTTAAACTTTATAATTATACGCGATACTCAAAATGAGTATTGGGGTATATTAGATTTGTGGTAAAAGTGGATGTGTGTAACTTCCAGAAGGAATCGTTTCCGACCCCATAAAGTATATATATTCTTGATCAGCATCAATAGCCGTGTCGATTGAGCCCTGTCTGTCTGTCCGTCTGTCCGTCCGTCCGTCCGTCCGTCCGTCCGTCCCCTTCAGCGCCTAGTGCTCAAAGACTATAAGAGCTAGAGCAACGATGTTTTGGATCCAGACATCTGTGATATGTCACTGCTACAAAAATATTTCAAAACTTTGCCCCGCCCACTTCCGCCCCCACAAAGGACGAAAATCTGTGGCATCCACATTTTTAAAGATACGATAAAACCAAAAAAGCAGAATCATAGAGGATGACTATATGTTCTAGAGTGTAAAGTCTCAACCAGATCGTATAATTATTATAGCCAGAATCAAGAAAACAATTTCATTCTTTCTCGCTCTGTCTCTCTCTAACACACAGGTTTCATGGTCGGATTTGCCAATTGCAAAATATGAGTTCAAGGATCTCAGAACCTATAAGATCCAGAGCAACCAAATTTGGTATCCACACTCCTGTGATATCGGACCTTGACCGTTTCGTGTCCAAATTTCGCCACACCCCCGCCCCCGCAAAGGACGAAAATCTGGGGCATCCACAAATCTCAGAGACTATTAAGGCTAGAGTAACCAAATTTGGTATCCGCACTTCTGTTAGATCTCACTATAAAACGTATATCTCAGAATTTCGCTCCACCCCCTTCCGCCCCCACAAAGGACGAAAATCTGTTGCATCCACAGTATTGCACATTCGAGAAAACTAAAAACGCAGAATCATAGATAATGACTATATCTATGAGATTGCTGAATCTGGATCAGATCGGATCATTTCTGTAGCCAAAAGCAAGAAATCAATTTGCAGTGGCCACGCAGCGCCCGACGTCACGCTCAGACTGATTTTCTGTCTCTCTCGCACGCACTCTTTGCCGTGTGGTTCAATATTAGCGGCGTCTGCCGCAGGAGAGCCATACTGACTTAGTATCGGGTATAACTGTAGAGTTGCGGTGTACGCAGCAACTCACAACGTTCCCCCTCGTTCGTATTTAATCTTGGTGGCTTAGCGGAAGCCGATTGCTTGCTATTGCCAGATAAACTTTATGCGAGATCGATATGCAACCAATGCGCAGAGGGGTTAGCATAGAACTAAACTATAGACGACGGCGTTAGATCAAAGTGATTGCCGAAGTGGCGGCAGCAGATCAAAGTAGTTGCCGAAGTGGCGGCGGCAGAGAGCCCCTTTAGCGGGAGAGCGCAGCAGCTCTGCAGAACCTCAACGTTTTACAACATAGGCGGCTCTCTCTGCTCATACAATAATAATGTTAAAGTTACGGTTATTCTTCAGCGGCTGGCCCGGAGCTAGTCTCTCAACAGATTCCTTAAGGGGCAGCAAACATAGCCGAGTGACGGCCCTCCTGATGTTTCCTGAGGATGTCTTCAGGTCAGCGACGCGACACACTCCGTCCTTGCCCAAAACGACATCGACCACTGTAGCCAGTGGCCACCGCATTGGAGGAAGATTTTCGTCCTTCACCAGAACGAGGTCGTTCTTGCAGATGTTTTGCGCGGGGGTACGCCACTTCGCGCGCTCTTGCAAAAGAGTGAGATACTCTTTGCGCCAACGGCTCCAAAATATTTGCTGTAGTTGGGTGACCCGCTGCCAGCCATCCAGACGATTGTAGTTCAGCTTCGTTAGGTCAGGCTCGAGGATTTGCTCATGGGGGCCGCCTAAAAGCAGATGAGCAGGAGTCAAAACGTCTAAATCATCAGGATTTTCTGAAAGCGAGAGCAAAGGGCGAGAGTTAACAATTTCAGTGATCTGACAGATCAGAGTGCGCAGCTCGTCGAAGCTAAGCACAGATGGTCCAACTGAGCGGTACAGGTGATATTTCGCGGTCTTCACGGCCGCTTCCCACAACACGCCAAAATTCGGAGAGCGAGGTGGGATGAAACGCCAGTCGATCGAGTCAGCCAAGCAGGATTCGTGGACCTTCTTCATATGCGGTTCGCTCAGACAAAGCTTCTTTAGCTCCAGAAGCTCGTTCTTGGCCCCAACGAAGTTTGTCGCATTGTCCGACCAAATTTGACTTGGCCTTCCTCGAGTGGAAGTAAAACGCTTTAGTGCGCCTAGAAACGATGCGGTGGTCAAATCCTTTACGAGCTCCATGTGTATAGCCTCCAGTGCGGACAAGGCAAAAAGCAGCTGATCCGAAGCAGGGTCCCACGCTAAGCCGAGAGTTTTGGCAATGTCGCTTCCATCATTAAACTTTAGGAACTTCTCTATGTCATCTTCAGGGGTTCCCTCAAGTACTTCCTGGTGACTGGAGCACCATTTCCTAAGTCTAAAATTACCACGGGACAGTAAAGCTGATGTTTGGTGCATCTTGTCCATGACCTGTGCGACCGAATTACCGCCCGAAATAAGGTAATGATAAAAATGATGCAGCCCTCGTCCCGTATGTAACGGTGTCTAATGTGTAGACTTGAACCTCGGACTCGATGGAATCTCGCCATAGGATGCACTGACACAAATTGTCGGGTGGAGACACTCGTACGCAGCGGTACATTTTACAAATGTCCCCAGTGAGAGCGACTGGATATGTTCGAAAGCGAATCAATATGTTAAACAATGCAGGCTGAATAACAGGGCCTGTCATCATCACATCATTTAGAGTTGATGTAGCTGCGGATCCGTCGAAAACGACACGGAGTTTTGTCGTCGTACTGTCCTCCTTTAGGACACAGTGATGAGGCAAGAAATATTTGCAGAAACTACGGGAATCAGGGTTGACTTGGTGCATATGATGCAAATCAATGTACTCCCTCATAAAGGCGGAATACCGCTCCTTGAGTGTAGGATTACGCTCCAGTTTTCGCTCCAGACTGATGAACCGTCGATAAGCCTGAGCATAAGATTCTCCTAAACGATCAGTATTGTTATTTAGCGGCAGACGAACTGCATACTCCCCGGATGGCAACCGTGAAAGGTGGCTTACGAAATGTGCTTCACAATCGTCTTCTTCTTTGGTATTCAAACCAGCCTCCACACAATTCTCGACTTCCCAAAACATACGAAGAGTTTTATCCAACCTTGCTTCCATCTCAGCTATCGAATCTGGACAATTGTGCGTAGCCAAAAGCGCCGAGCTTGATACCTTCTGTCCACCGCCAGATACGATCCACCCAAGCCGGGTCTTCTGCAGAAAAGGCAGTCCATCGGTGAGTTTGATTTGCCCTACGCAGAGGAGATCATAAAAAACGCTCGCACCAATGAGAAGATCAACCCGTTGAGGATTGAAAAATGCAGGATCAGCGAGCTGAATGTTAGATGGAATACGCCAATCGGATACATTTACTGTCATACTTGGTTGAGAATCGGTAATCGTGGGGGCGATGAGAGCAGTAAGTGTAGTTGTGTAAGCAGAGGTGCGAGAATGCATACAAATGCTTATGGTGGATCCCTCAGTAGAAACGCTGGTATCGCCCAGCCCAGACACAAGTGCAGACGATTGAGTTCTCCTAAGCTGAAGCTGCTGGGCGAACCTGGATGTGACGAGATGCAGCTGCGATCCTGAATCTAAGATGGCACGACAAGGAACTAAAACGCCAGACCGATTCTTTACGAGAACCACGGCTGTAGCCAGAAGCACGACATCAGAGTGAAGACCTTGGGCAGCAAGAGAGGTAGACGAAGGTAGAGACGAGCTGCTAGCAGAATTTTGAGCAACGGAAAGAGTGTCCGGTTGAACGGCCAGATCGGGAGGAGTAATACCTGGGCAGCCTTGTGTTGTGGGCTGTATACTATCGAAGTGCAACAAACTATGATGCCGACCGCCGCATACTCGACATTTTCCACTATTGCATGCGCGGGTCCGGTGCCCCGGCTTTAGGCAATTGAAGCATAGGGAAAGCTTCTTCACTTCTTTGTGGCGCAGCAACGGTGAGAGATTTCCGAATATCTTGCACGAGTATATTCCATGGCCCGCTGAGTGGCAAAAGACGCATACAGACGGGTCGGCGGAAGAGTTGGAAGCTACAAACGTTTTCTTAACCTGCGTATAGGAATGGTTTTTTCCCACCTGATCGCTACTAGCGTGTGTCGCTGTAGCATATTCCAACCGCTCCATTTTCTGGCAGCGTTGCTGCAAGAATTCGAAGAATTCCTCTGCGGTAGGTATAGCATCCGACGATGTGTGCTCCTCTCATTTGTTTTGCGTCTTCGAATCCAACTTCTGCAGCAGCATGTTGATGACCATCAATCCTGAAATCTCCTCAGCAGTTCCCAATGTCTGCAACGCTCGCATGTGTAAATTGACTGCATCCGAAAACTCCCGAAGCCTTTTAGCAGAAGGCGAGTCTACCCTCTTTAGCCCAAGAATCTTCTTGATGTGTGCCTGGAAAACAAGTCTTTTGTTATGAAAGCGTTTATTAAGTATATCCAGAGCCGCACGATAATTGCCACTGGAGAGTTCTAACGATCGAACCGAATCCAAAGCCGCATCAGCGAGGCAAGAGCGAAGGTGCTGGAATTTCTCGATGTCACTGAAATCCGCATCCGCTTCAATCACCGATTTGAACATTGCCATAAAATCCGAGAACTCGACGTATCCACCAGAAAATTTAGGCACCTTCAGCTCAGGAAGTCGCTGCTTGTGAGCCATGATGATGGTACTATGTCCGGAATGGCTTGGCAGAGTCGTAGAATGGGCAGCGGCGTGTGACTGGCTTACTTCAACAGCAGCCAGCAACTCAGCTTTCAACGATATGAAAAGAGTATCGAAGATTTCGCGCAGCTCACTCCCAATCTCGTTTTGATCGAGAGCCTCCAACTCATTATGGGCCTTATTAAATTCCTCTCGAATTTCTGCCAACATATCAAGGCGCACCTCGACTTCCGCGGCGTTCAGCTTATCGATTTTCTTCCCCGCGAAGGATTCGCAAAGCCTGTGCAATCGATCATATAATGACTGACTTTTACGCTTATACAGAATCAGTCTGGAATCAGCCATGTTGTTCATGTTAACCGTTGTGCAATTCGACACAACAACGGAAAATGAAATACCGCTTAAGCGACGATGTATAGACGCGAGAGCGAGAATGCAAGACACGAAAAGTCAAGAACCGCGGCTGCAGCTGCGCAGAGAATGAGAGATTCGACGCTTAAAGTACCGGAATTTGTCTATAAATATTCCAGCCGCACTCTCACTGAATTTGCACTTTAAACTGTTTTTCAACGTGCACCCAAATGTATTTGTTGGTAGTTAAACTACCCAACAGCAAAATATTGTATAAATAATAAGTGTTTTAACGGAACGCGATTAAGCAATGGTTTTATATCACGTCGGGGGGTCACCAATGTTTGAGATGCCAAGCTTTTTTGGCACCTATGTGTTTCAAATATGAAAAGAGATTTTGGGTTAAACTTTATAATTCGTATTTAATCTTGGTGGCTTAGCGGAAGCCGATTGCTTGCTATTGCCAGATAAACTTTATGCGAGATCGATATGCAACCAATGCGCAGCAGATCAAAGTAGTTGCCGAAGTGGCGGCGGCAGAGAGCCCCTTTAGCGGGAGAGCGCAGCAGCTCTGCAGAACCTCAACGTTTTACAACATAGGCGGCTCTCTCTGCTCATACAATAATAATGTTAAAGTTACGGTTATTCTTCAGCGGCTGGCCCGAACATACTCCCCCCGTTGGGAGCTAGTCTCTCAACAGATTCCTTAAGGGGCAGCAAACATAGCCGAGTGACGGCCCTCCTGATGTTTCCTGAGGATGTCTTCAGGTCAGCGACGCGACACCCTCCGTCCTTGCCCAAAACGACATCGACCACTCTAGCCAGTGGCCAACGCATTGGAGGAAGATTTTCGTCCGCCACTTCGCGCGCTCTTGCAAAAGAGTGAGATACTCTTCGCGCCAACGGCTCCAAAATATTTGCTGTAGTTGGGTGACCCGCTGCCAGCCATCCAGACGATTGTAGTTCAGCTTCGTTAGGTCAGGCTCGTGGATTTGCTCATGGGGGCCGCCTAAAAGCAGATGAGCAGGAGTCAAAACGTCTAAATCATCAGGATTTTCTGAAAGCGAGAGCAAAGGGCGAGAGTTAACAATTGCAGTGATCTGACAGATCAGAGTGCGCAGCTCGTCGAAGCTAAGCACAGATGGTCCAACTGAGCGGTACAGGTGATATTTCGCGGTCTTCACGGCCGCTTCCCACAACCCGCCAAAAGTTCGGAGAGCGAGGTGGGATGAAACGCCAGTCGATCGAGTCAGCCAAGCAGGATTCGTGGACCTCCTTCATATGCGGTTCACTCAGACAAAGCTTCTTTAGCTCCAGAAGCTCGTTTGACTTGGCCTTCCTCGAGTGGAAGTAAAACGCTTTAGTGCTCCTAGAAACGATGCGGTGGTCAAATCCTTTACGAGCTCCATGTGTATAGCCTTAGAAGTGAAACAGATGAATACGCTAATGTAGCACTTGATCGGAGGCCTCGTGCGGATTTCTGATCGGTAGAAAAAAGGTCCACAGTAATCTACTCCAGTGACTTCAAAAGCTCGAGATCCTTCCAAACGTTCCTTAGGTAGGTCTCCCATGATGTGTTCGACCATGCGCGGCCTAGTCCTGAAGCATCTCACACATCTGCTGACGATCCTTGACACTGCCTTAACCCCTCCAATGGGCCAATATTCCAGCCGAATTTTGGATAGCAAGGCGCGAGGTCCGGCATGGAGGTTTCTTTCATGATAATATCTTATCAGCGCAAAGGTAATGGAATGTCCCTTTGGCAGAATGAGCGGGTGCTGAGCGTCAAATCCTAGCGATGAGTTGCCAAGACGACCTCCAACTCTAAGTAATCCAGAATGATCGATGAACGGGTTGAGCGAACTAATAGAACTGGATTTCATGACTTGACCATTGCGCCGAATCTCCTTTATGTCCATCCACAAATTTGCCAGCTGAATGTGTCGAATTAGAAGATGCGTTCCTTGCCGAATATCAGAAACTGTGAGTCCTGGATGCCTAAGACGATGTATAAATTTATGCATGTAGGCGAATGTGTGCTGCATGCGAAAGAATGAATTCGCAAATTTGCATCCGGACGTGAGATCGGCATGTGGAGACGTGATTAGCAATCCTCTCTTGCGAAGCTCCAAAGTTGCTATGTTGTTAGATGGAGATACAGGCCACTTATCCTTGGAGCCTAGCAAAAAGGATGGGCCGTGAAACCATAGCTCTGACTGGATAAGATGGTTGGGAAGCGAGCATCTCGAGATAATATCAGCAGGATTTAAAGATGTGGGAACATAGCGCCATTCCATGGCTGCCGTCAACTCCTTAATTGATGCCACTCGATTTGCCACGAAAACTTGAAATTTAGCTGGCTCGTCCCTAATCCAAGATAATGCTGTTGACGAATCCGACCAGCAATAGAACCTACCTGTAAAGATTCCCATGTCCTTTACATTCTGCATGATTTTCGCAAGCAAATGGGCTCCACTTAATTCCAGCTTAGGAATCGATATAGTCTTTAGCGGCGACACTCGCGACTTTGAGCACAAAACGTGGCTCAAAGACTGGGCTTCCCTGGACACGACATACACGCAAGCGCCATATGCTTCTAAGCTGGCATCACAGAATCCGTGAACTAGTACGAAGAACCAAGCGAGGAAATGAGATCCGAGAAATGCTTGCCAAACTATTTCTCAAGTCCATCCAAGTTGAATGCAACGCTGAGGTAGGCTTTCATCCCAATCCAAATTTTCTCTCCAAAGCTGCTGAAGGAAGATTTTGCACCTGACAATGACTGGATTTATCAATCCAAGAGGGTCGTAGAACCGCGCAATCGTAGATAAAACCGACCGCTTTGATGGCTTTGAGTTTGTGTGCAGTGCGGACAAGGCAAAAAGCAGCTGATCCGAAGCAGGGTCCCACGCTAAGCCGAGAGTTTTGGCAATGTCGCTTCCATCATTAAACTTTAGGAACTTCTCTATGTCATCTTCAGGGGTTCCCTCAAGTACTTCCTGGTGACTGGAGCACCATTTCCTAAGTCTAAAATTACCACGGGACAGTAAAGCTGATGTTTGGTGCATCTTGTCCATGACCTGTGCGACCGAATTACCGCCCGAAATAAGGTAATGATAAAAATGATGCAGCCCTCGTCCCGTATGTAACGGTGTCTAATGTGTAGACTTGAACCTCGGACTCGATGGAATCTCGCCATAGGATGCACTGATACAAATTGTCGGGTGGAGACACTCGTACGCAGCGGTACATTTTACAAATGTCCCCAGTGAGAGCGACTGGATATGTTCGAAAGCGAATCAATATGTTAAACAATGCAGGCTGAATAACAGGGCCTGTCATCATCACATCATTTAGAGTTGATGTAGCTGCGGATCCGTCGAAAACGACACGGAGTTTTGTCGTCGTACTGTCCTCCTTTAGGACACAGTGATGAGGCAAGAAATATTTGCAGAAACTACGGGAATCAGGGTTGACTTGGTGCATATGATGCAAATCAATGTACCCCCTCATAAAGGCGGAATACCGCTCCTTGAGTGTAGGATTACGCTCCAGTTTTCGCTCCAGACTGATGAACCGTCGATAAGCCTGAGCATAAGATTCTCCTAAACGATCAGTATTGTTATTTAGCGGCAGACGAACTGCATACTCCCCGGATGGCAACCGTGAAAGGTGGCTTACGAAATGTGCTTCACAATCGTCTTCTTCTTTGGTATTCAAACCAGCCTCCACACAATTCTCGACTTCCCAAAACATACGAAGAGTTTTATCCAACCTTGCTTCCATCTCAGCTATCGAATCTGGACAATTGTGCGTAGCCAAAAGCGCCGAGCTTGATACCTTCTGTCCACCGCCAGATACGATCCACCCAAGCCGGGTCTTCTGCAGAAGAGGCAGTCCATCGGTGAGTTTGATTTGCCCTACGCAGAGGAGATCATAAAAAACGCTCGCACCAATAAGAAGATCAACCCGTTGAGGATTGAAAAATGCAGGATCAGCGAGCTGAATGTTAGATGGAATACGCCAATCGGATACATTTACTGTCATACTTGGTTGAGAATCGGTAATCGTGGGGGCGATGAGAGCAGTAAGTGTAGTTGTGTAAGCAGAGGTGCGAGAATGCATACAAATGCTTATGGTGGATCCCTCAGTAGAAACGCTGGTATCGCCCAGCCCAGACACAAGTGCAGACGATTGAGTTCTCCTAAGCTGAAGCTGCTGGGCGAACCTGGATGTGACGAGATGCAGCTGCGATCCTGAATCTAAGATGGCACGACAAGGAACTAAAACGCCAGACCGATTCTTTACGAGAACCACGGCTGTAGCCAGAAGCACGACATCAGAGTGAAGACCTTGGGCAGCAAGAGAGGTAGACGAAGGTAGAGACGAGCTGCTAGCAGAATTTTGAGCAACGGAAAGAGTGTCCGGTTGAACGGCCAGATCGGGAGGAGTAATACCTGGGCAGCCTTGTGTTGTGGGCTGTATACTATCGAAGTGCAACAAACTATGATGCCTACCGCCGCATACTCGACATTTTCCACTATTGCATGCGCGGGTCCGGTGCCCCGGCTTTAGGCAATTGAAGCATAGGGAAAGCTTCTTCACTTCTTTGTGGCGCAGCAACGGTGAGAGATTTCCGAATATCTTGCACGAGTATATTCCATGGCCCGCTGAGTGGCAAAAGACGCATACAGACGGGTCGGCGGAAGAGTTGGAAGCTACAAACGTTTTCTTAACCTGCGTATAGGAATGGTTTTTTCCTACCTGATCGCTACTAGCGTGTGTCGCTGTAGCATATTCCAACCGCTCCATTTTCTGGCAGCGTTGCTGCAAGAATTCGAAGAATTCCTCTGCGGTAGGTATAGCATCCGACGATGTGTGCTCCTCTCATTTGTTTTGCGTCTTCGAATCTAACTTCTGCAGCAGCATGTTGATGACCATGAATCCTGAAATCTCCTCAGCAGTTCCCAATGTCTGCAACGCTCGCATGTGTAAATTGACTGCATCCGAAAACTCCCGAAGCCTTTTAGCAGAAGGCGAGTCTACCCTCTTTAGCCCAAGAATCTTCTTGATGTGTGCCTGGAAAACAAGTCTTTTGTTATGAAAGCGTTTATTAAGTATATCCAGAGCCGCACGATAATTGCCACTGGAGAGCTCTAACGATCGAACCGAATCCAAAGCCGCATCAGCGAGGCAAGAGCGAAGGTGCTGGAATTTCTCGATGTCACTGAAATCCGCATCCGCTTCAATCACCGATTTGAACATTGCCATAAAATCCGAGAACTCGACGTATCCACCAGAAAATTTAGGCACCTTCAGCTCAGGAAGTCGCTGCTTGTGAGCCATGATGATGGTACTATGTCCGGAATGGCTTGGCAGAGTCGTAGAATGGGCAGAGGCGTGTGACTGGCTTACTTCAACAGCAGCCAGCAACTCAGCTTTCAACGATATGAAAAGAGTATCGAAGATTTCGCGCAGCTCACTCCCAATCTCGTTTTGATCGAGAGCCTCCAACTCATTATGGGCCTTATTAAATTCCTCTCGAATTTCTGCCAACATATCAAGGCGCACCTCGACTTCCGCGGCGGTCAGCTTATCGATTTTATTCCCCGCGAAGGATTCGCCAAGCCTGTGCAATCGATCATATAATGACTGACTTTTACGCTTATACAGAATCAGTCTGGAATCAGCCATGTTGTTCATGTTAACCGTTGTGCAATTCGACACAACAACGGAAAATGAAATACCGCTTAAGCGACGATGTATAGACGCGAGAGCGAGAATGCAAGACACGAAAAGTCAAGAACCGCGGCTGCAGCTGCGCAGAGAATGAGAGATTCGACGCTTAAAGTACCGGAATTTGTCTATAAATATTCCAGCCGCACTCTCACTGAATTTGCACTTTAAACTGTTTTTCAACGTGCACCCAAATGTATTTGTTGGTAGTTAAACTACCCAACAGCAAAATATTGTATAAATAATAAGTGTTTTAACGGAACGCGATTAAGCAATGGTTTTATATCACGTCGGGGGGTCACCAATGTTTGAGATGCCAAGCTTTTTTGGCACCTATGTGTTTCAAAAATGAAAAGAGATTTTGGGTTAAACTTTATAATTCGTATTTAATCTTGGTGGCTTAGCGGAAGCCGATTGCTTGCTATTGCCAGATAAACTTTATGCGAGATCGATATGCAACCAATGCGCAGCAGATCAAAGTAGTTGCCGAAGTGGCGGCGGCAGAGAGCCCCTTTAGCGGGAGAGCGCAGCAGCTCTGCAGAACCTCAACGTTTTACAACATAGGCGGCTCTCTCTGCTCATACAATAATAATGTTAAAGTTACGGTTATTCTTCAGCGGCTGGCCCGAACAGATTCCTTTTGGACGTTACACACATCCACTTTTACCACAAATCTAATATACCACAATACTCATTTTGAGTATCGGGTATAACGAGGGGGAACGTTGTGAGTTGCTGCGGATACCGCAACTCTACAGTTATACCCGATACTAAGTCAGTATGGCTCTCCTCCGGCAGACGCGACACGACAAAGAGTGCGTGCGAGACAGAAAATCAGTCTGAGCGTGACGTCGGGCGCTGCGTAGCCAGTGCAAATTGATTTGTTCCTTTTGGCTATAAAAATGATCTGATCTGATCCAGATTCAGCAATCTGATAGATATGGTCATTATATACGATTCTGCGTTTTTAGTTTTCTCGAATGTGCAACATTGTGGATGCAACAGATTTTCGTCCTTTGTGGGGGCGGAAAGGGGTGTGGCGAAATTTGGACACGAAACGGTCAAGGTCCGATATCACGGGAGTGTGGATACCAAATTTGGTTGCTCTGGCTCTTATAGGTTCTGAGATCCTTGAACTCATATTTTGCAATTGGCACAACCGACCATGAAACCTGTGTGTTAGAGAGAGACAGAGCGAGAAAGAATGAAATTGTTTTCTTGATTCTGGCTATAATAATTATACGATCTGGTTGAGATCTTACATTCTAGAACATATAATCGTCCTCTACGATTCTGCGTTTTTGGTTTTATCGTATCTTTAAAAATGTGGATGCCACAGATTTTCGTCCTTTGTGGAGCGGAAAAGGGCGGGGCGAAGTTTTGAAATATTTTTGTAGCAGTGACATATCACAGAAGTCTGGATCCAAAACATCGTTGCTCTAGCTCTTATAGTCTTTGAGCACTAGGCGCTGAAGGGGACGGACAGACGGACGGACGGACAGACGGACAGACGGACAGGGCTCAATCGACTCGGCTATTGATGCTGATCAAGAATATATATACTTTATGGGGTCGGAAACGATTCCTTCTGGACGTTACACACATCCACTTTCACCACAAATCTAATATACCCCAATACTCATTTTGAGTATCGGGTATAAAAACAACAACAACAACAACAACAAAAACGCAACCGCAGCAACTAAACAAAAGAAAACAAAGCGAGTGGACGGAATATATATAATAATAATAAAGTAAATAAATTTATTATATACATACATACATACATAGAAGAATATTACAACGGAAAAACGTAATGGAAAATGATTGCGAGATGAAAATGATTATTTGAAACATGTTCATTATATATAGGTTAGGTTAGGTTAAGGCGGTAGCCGGGAGGGGGGTGGGGGATAAGAGCCTCCCGCCCCCAAGCTCACTTGGACCTATAAAAGGTCCGTTGTGTTGCCGGAGTGTCATTAAAAATGTTCTTCAAAACTGCCTACCAATAAAATATATTTCAAATAATATCTGTGACTCTTTCTCCCGCAGTCATCGGCTCCGATACCAATTCATCCAAATCACATACATATGTATATACTAACAGACTTTAAATGCAGAGCCGCGGTCCTTGCCGCGAAAGTAACTTACATTCTGCGAAGGTCGGAGCACCAATTTTTGCGTTTCAAAATCAAATCGGTAATTTCTTGCGAAAGCAAAGACCGGTTATCGCACAAAAGTATCGATATTTTTTGCTTGAAGTCAATGAGAAACCCGTTGGTATTTATAATATTTCGTCAATAAGAGAACAGAAAAGAAATAATATAAGTAATTGTAATACTTAAAAAATATCACCCAAAAATTAAAGTCACATTCCAATACTCTCATTGCATGTATGATTTTCCCATTAGGTGATAAAGTGTAGTGGAGTTATATATATCGATATATTCAAGAAGAAGAAGTTGTATTTTCCGCACGAAATCACAGAATATTTTTAATTTTAAAAACATTAGTGAAAACAGCCGAGATTTAGGCCCGCACCTGCACTACCATGTACCTCACGCGTCAGCTCAGATTGCTGCCAAAGGCCAGCATTGGACGGAGCATAGCTACCAGCAGCACACATTACACAACCACCACAGGCGCTGCACCGGCTGCGGAGCTCATTGAAGTCCCCAATCGCATAGAACGCTCGCCCACGGACATACTAAAAGCATTGGCCAGCACCGTCGGACGCGACCACACGGCGCCCCATTACAAGTACCACGATGATCCGTTCCTGATACCCATGTCAAATATGGCAAAGCGCACATACGCCATGTCGGAGGCTGGGCGTAAGGCTGCCAAATGGATAAAAGAAGAGCACCATGATCTTTTTTTGGTAGGTAGACAGTAACAAGATTGCTAGTTAACTCTAGTTAACTATTTTATATAATGCAGCACCAAGAAGCTCAGCCGGCCATTGAAAAATTCGCACCCAGCATGGTTTACACTGAAGAGTCCGAGGTGGACGAGAGTTCTCTCGGGCAACTGATTGAGCAGGGAGAGCTTAAGGACGCCGTGCTTGTGTACAACCTGATGGAACAGAAGGGAATCGCCCTCAGTTCTGAGTTAAAGCAAAGTCTTTTAGAACTTGTGTGCTTCCACAATAATCAGGACCCACTACCAGAGGAGTACATTGAGGAACAGTGGTTTCTCGAAAACAACCGACGACGTAAGCGACACGGAAAGACGTGGAAGGAGGGTGACCTGGCTGAGAAGCTGTATGCCGAAATTGAACCAAAGACGCCCAAGACTTACGCTTCCCTCATTCGTGGCATGGCCAAGTATTTGCAGTGTGAGCGGGCATACGCCCTGCTTCAGGAGGCTGGCGAAAAGCAAATTCAATTGGACACAAACACTTTTAATTCGATTATCCAAATCATCAGCTTTCTAAAGGACAATGCCGAACAGAGATGGCAACTGTGCACCGAGCTGCTGCAGCAAATGTCGGAGCAGAAATTGCGCCCCAATTTAGGCACTTTGAATGCCATTATCCAGTGCATTAGCACTTTTGGCAACTTCAAACTTGCCCGCACGTCGGCCCTCAAAATTCTGCCAGAGTTCAAGCAACTTGGTGTTAACCGGAGCCTAGGCACCTACTATTATCTGCTGATCATCTTCTGCCGCGAGCGCGGTCCAGTGTCCCATGTTATAGTGGACATACTGAACGAGATTGCAGGCAGGGAGTTCAGGGTTGAGCATCCCAAGGACACGTACTTCTTTGCCACTGCCATTGATGTGTGCCGCAATCATTTAAATGACAAGTCGCTGGCCAAGAAAGTGAACGAGCTGCTGCATCCCGGCAACAACTACGATTTGATAGGCGATTCGTTTAAAGAGTCTATCTATTACCGCAATTATCTGGCCCTGCTCTGCCAGACTGAATCGATGGAGGACTTTATGCTGACCTACGACCTGCTGGTGCCCAACATCTACATACCCGAGCCCGGCATCATGGAGGAAGTACTCCGGACCATTGAGATCAACGCCGCAGTCGAACACGTGCCTCGCATCTGGTCCGACATGGTTGTGTTCGACCACACGCACCGCGAAAGCCTTTTGCTATATGTCCTGCGAATTATGGTGGACAATCGACCAAATGCGGACACGCCCGCCCAATCCCAGCTCCCGGAGCAATGTGCCAAGGTGGCTCTGGACATGTACAACAAGATCGAGGAGTCGGTGAAGCGGATCAAAAAGGTCTCGTTCACTGGACAAATGCTTGGCGACATTCTAACACTGCTCGTCCGGGGCGACAACTACGAGAAGGCCAGCGAAGTGTTCTCCCACATTGACAAAAATCAGCATCGCATTCCCGGCACACCCGCCGAGAGCGCATTACAAGAGTATGTGGAGGCCTCGGTCCAGGAGAAAGCGACCAGCCAGGCCTTGGCTGCCCTCCAGTATGCTGTCGAAAACAATATGGAGTCGAGTGTCCTCGCCAAGCTCATCCACGATGGTTTTACGTTGAACGAAACGCATCTAGCCAAGCTAAAGTCACTAGTCGGCGAAAGTTTCCTTGAAAAGTAATTAACTTTATTGTAGAGATTCGTTTGTAATTGATATAAACACAATTGTTAAATAAATGCCTTGGGATGTGCTAAATTAATACTATAATATTGATTTGACTGAGATCCAGCTGTTCAAGTGCTGAATAGTCTTAATCCTCTTTCGTTAAATGTGTGAGTAGGTAAGTTGTTACACTTGGCTTGTTTCCCAGAGGGCAATGCCGGCTAGCTGTCGACCCCAGGACTGGGTAGTTCCCCTTGCCCGCCAAAAGTAGACAAAAAAGGAGACATACTACTTCTCGGGACATCAAAACTAACAACAACCTAACAACAACAAAGAAAATCATAAACAGACGGCTATCAAGTGGGTGAAGCTTGGGTGTTATCACTTCGCGCGCCCGCCCTACCTGTGACCAAACACAACGTTCATTTTGGCCACCCTCTGCTGGAACGGTAACGGCTGGCCTAATCCATGGCTTACGCCACGCGTCCTCCCTATATTTTAAATTTAAGGCATCATGCTTCAATATATATCCAAGCTTTAATAATCGTAAATTGACAATTTTATCTTTCTCATTAATAAATAGCTATACTCAAAATTATCACTAACCACTAAGAAACACCAAAACGTTCGACACAAAGGCAAACAAGGAAATAACTGCTGAAATTTCGTTCAACCAACAGGGATACCCTCACCCATACGTAATGGAATATGTGTAGTTGACTGGATCCAGTTTTACGGGAGTTAATTTAACTCGGGCCCCTACGGAGACTTAACCTACCAAGAGCTCTTGTTAAGGGTCCCCGGGACATAAACAATAAACAATATTTTTCCACAAATCGCTCGACCAAATACGGTGGACTGATGGGACCCCCGCGTCACCCACTAAGGGTTAATCTTCTGGCACTGAACAGCTGATCGCAGATTTAGGTTCGTGAAAGGTGTTGGTGTTTTTACATATTTTTTTTCAATGTACGTTAAACGGTTTAAGCTAATACTAATTACTAAATAAAGGACAACACACGGAACAAAATAACATTTAATGTGGAACTGTGTTTGGAGTGCGGATTATGTTTTTTTTCTTTAAGTTCAAACGACGTGGGCGATCGCTGGCCGTGGCCGGTCAGCCCTAAATTTATATAGGTCCGAGTATACGTGTGCGCGTGTGTGTGTGTGTGAATAGGGTTTCGGGGTTGTTACCTGGTGAATGAGACCAAACGTGTGGCACGCACTGGAAGGCGATGCAACGATCGTGCGGTGTGGCTAGAATCGCCCTGGCAGCTAAATCGTTCTCTTTCACCCTCCCCCTTCACACGTCCCGCGCTACTTGGCTCACACACGCGCAACTGTAACGAACTCACTCAGGTTCCGTTGGGCAGTCTTCTTCTCTGCAGTCGACTTTCTCGAACTCCAGTGTCCCTCTCCAGGAAACCTTCTGGCCCGGTTCTGGTGGCTATATTCCTTGCCGGTTCAAACTTTCTGTTTTAAGCACAAAATTTCCAATTTCGACGTTACTCCGTCCACGCTCCACGATTTCTATAATCCAATCCACGTTTTCTAATATTTTCACTCCTAATACTTTTTCCCTTACTAATACATATATCTAATCCTATTCTCTTCCTTATACCCCCAGTAACGGCTCCAGCTCCCCCCGATGTCACCATACACCATCGAGCCTCCCTGGACTTCCGCTAGATGGCGCGTCGCCCTCAGCCCTGGCCACCTATCGTTCAGGTGGGACTGGAACACCACCACGAGTATGTCGACAGTCCCAGGAGGGACAACATACGCGTGGGCATGCCCACCGGATTCCGGAACACTATTGAGCACACGCCGGCGTGCCCTCCATTCTTCTGCCGCGCCCAACGTAGGCCACACCCACACCTCACTACATTCTCAGGTCTTTGGCGTGGTACACTCCTATGGGACGGCCGTTAAGGACCTCCAGAGCGTACGCGTTCTCTCCTACTGGCTTCACTACCCGGCATCGGATGAATTTGCGCGCGAACTTGGCATTAAAGCCTTTTCCAAAGTCACTAAGGACAAAATTTCGGCGGAATACCTCTTGTCCCGGCCTCGCGTAAAACACCCGAGCTCGCTGGTTGTATCTTACCCTACTACGCTCGTATGCCTGATGTAAACTAGCGCGAATCCTCTCTTGGATGAGTTGTCGCTTGTCCTGACCCTCCAGCAGCGATATGTCATGCTCGCCGATTGACCGCAGTCGCTTTGCCAGCTTGTAGCATGACCCATGCAAATACATTTGCTGCCCGAAGACTGCAAAGAATGGTGTTACGCCTGTTGCCTCGTGAACCGAGTTCCTAATAGCCAGTTCTATCTCCGGCAGATGCACATCCCAGTCCCGGTGATCGTCTTCCAGATACGCCCGAATCGCGCTGAGTACTGTGCGATTCACGCGTTCGGCTGCGTTACTCTGCGGAGAATACACTGGCGTCCTCATATGAGTGACTCCGAATGCATCGGTCATCTCCTTAAAAGTTTTCGAGACGAACTGAGCCCCATTGTCCGAGTGAATCATCTCCGGCACTCCAAACTTGTAAAACACCTCGTGAACGAGGAATCTTACAACTTCCTTTGCTGTGGCCTTGGTCATGGTCTTTAGGAATGTGAACTTAGAGAACTGGTCAACTACAATAAATATCCACGCCTGACCGTTCTTTGACCGCGGATATTTGCCCAAAAAATCAATATAAAGTTTTTGGAACGGGCGCTCAGTGACCACTTCTTGCCCCATTCCGACCTGCATCCGATAATTCGGCGCTTTCGACTCCTTGCACACGGTGCACCGTCGGATATAATCCCGCACCTCTATCGCCATGTTCGGCCAGTAAAACTGCCTACGCAATAAGTGCAAGGTTTTCGCGATTCCTCCGTGCGCTGTCTTCTCTTCCGAATGTGCTTTGTCTATCAACGCGGCCGTCAGCGAACTCGGAACCCACAATTTCCAGACGGCGCCCTCCAGTTGATCATCCAATCGTTCAAAGCGCATGCGCTTGAATATCATGCCGTCAACAATCTGGAGATCAGGTAAGCGGTCTTGGTTCTCTGTTATTTCCTTCCTTAACTCCTGATATTCTCCAGATTCAAACTCCACCGTTTCAAAACCCAGGATACTACTCGAATCCACTTCCAGCTCTTCAATACTGCGTGACAATGTATCTGCCACTACATTGTCCGCTCCTTTCCGGTGTTCTATGCCGAAATCGAAGGCCTGCAGTTGAAGGGACCAACGAGCTAAGCGACCATCCAGGTTCTTCATGGTCATGAGCCATTTGAGACTGGCGTGGTCAGTTATGACTGTAAACGGCATAAGCTCTACGTACGGACGGAACTTAAGGATCGCCATGAGGGCTGCCAGACACTCTTTCTCTGTCACCGAGTAGTTTTTTTGGTGGCAATTCAGTTTGGCAGAGAAAAACGCTATGGGCCTCTCGTTCTGCTCGTCATCCCTTTGGAAGAGTACGGCTCCTACTCCATAATGTGAGGCGTCGCACTGTATGTAGAAGTGCCGCTTGAAATCCGCGTGTACCAGGACTGGTGCCGAGGTGAGTGCAGCTTTTAGCTCCCCCATGGCTCGTTTTGCCTCCTCCGTCAATTTAAACTTTCCATTTCCCGACTTTTTCAGGGCGTCTGTGAGCGGACCGGCCATCTCAGCATAATTTTTCATAAAGCGCCGGTACCAGCCCGCAGTTCCCAGGAAACTACGCAATTCTCGAACAGATCGCGGCTCGGGAATGCGCAAAATGGCCGACACACGATCCGGATCCATCTTCAGCGCTCCTCCTCCCACTATAAATCCCAGGTATTTAATGTTTTTATAGCAAAAATGAGATTTGCTCAGCCCTATCGTTAAATTTGCTTCTCGTAGACGCTCGGCAACCTGTCGCAGAATCTTCACGTGCGTTTGTTGTTGGTTACTTTGTTGAGCTTTCGGGCATCGAGGCAGAAACGATTTTTGCCCGGCCTTCGCACCACGGTGGTACGGTTGCTCCACGGACTATCACTGTACTCGATGACTCCCAAAGCCAACATTTTGTCCACCTCACCACACACCACTTCCTGCATCGCTGGCGACAGTGGGTAATGTCGATCCTTCACAGGCTCGGCCTTCTCCACCAACTGAATTTTGTGAGTCTCTCTCGACGTCCTCCCCAGGCCTACGGCTTCGAAAGTCAGAAACTCTGCCTTCACCTGATCCAAGGCTGCCCTTTGCTCTTCTGACAACTCCCATTCTTCCTGCACTATCTCCTTCTCCGGGCCTTCCACATAGTGAGCGACTTGATCAGCCAGCACTTCTTCCACTAATCTGTGATTAAAACGTTAATCTTTTTACCTCTCCCTTGTATTTCACCGGTAATTCTACTCGGCCAACGATTGCGCGATCTTCCCCATTCGCTACCTTCACTATAGAAGAATATCGACGAGCCTCCACGCCCAGCTTCTCCAGGAATTCCTGACCATTACACCCTAGCATGCTGTGTGTAGCGCCTGAATCCAACAGGCCTCGCACGGACTCGCCCATTATCGAGATTTCTGCGAAAACTCTCGGGTCTTTCTTGCACCAACGCTTTACTGAAGCAATCACCTGCCTCCTCATAGCTCGCCTTTGCTTAAAACGGGATCTCGCCTTTCTTACCCGCACCGACAGTGCTCGCATACCATCCACTCGTAGTTCAGAAAATATTCTATTTCTGGTTTCTAAATAATTTCTTAAGCGCTCTTCATATGATAAGTTCCTTAACCTAGCATGCAATTTACGTCTATCTAATTCATTTTTATTTTCTTCTACTTTCTCTGCGCAGGCCCCTTCTGTGAGCGTGATTCGCCTGCTTGGATCGCACCCCTCTTCACGTTTCCCGCGCAATTCGGACAGGTTGGACAATATGCATCGGGCTTTCCACACCGGTAGCAGAAAATTCGCCTCTCCGATGCCATACAGTCCCTAAAGCCATGATCGGTCTGCCCGCAGTTCCAGCAAATCAACTTCTGTGGAACACGCTGTGTCACTTGCGCTTCCTCAATGACCTCTGCCTCTTCATCGCCAATCGACCGATCCTGCGCGACCTCGCTGACGTTCGCATTCGGCCCGCGACCATAGTTTGTGGCTTTGGGTGCTCCTCGCCACGAAGATCGAGCCTTCCTCTTCAGATGTGCCTCTATTTCCACGCACTCATCCCGCAGTTGGTCTAAGGAATAAACCCGTAAGCCGTAGACGAAACTCGCTATCTCATCTGTGAGTGCCTTTTTGACGATTTTTACCATCTCCTTTTCAGGTGGTGGCATCTCCAACCTCGACGCGAGCTTTCTCATGACATGGAAAAAGTCTTCCACACTCTCGTTTGACCGCTGCATTCTTTCTCGCAGTTCTCTCATGCGGACGAACTCGGACGCCGTGCCTCGGAAACGAGCAATTAAGTCGCCCCTTAGTTCCTGCCAAACACCACCGCCATGATCACGGATGTACTGCCAGTACCATTCCCGCGCGTTTCCTGTAACCAGGTGATGAAATCCCTTTAGAACTTCATCCCACGGACAGCGGCATTGGGCTTGTAGGAATTCAATTCGGAACACAAAATCTTCGACTGTCATTTTGTTGCTGTCTCCGTCGAACGTCACGTCCCATTTTTCGACTCGGCCCCACCGTGGCCAAGGTCTATAACCCGGGGGATTTGGATGCGGATCTTCTCGAGGAATCCCACCAGCTCTCCTACCCTCGCCACGGCCCTGACCCGAGTGTCTGAGTTCTATCGGGTTTCGCCAATTTCGCGCTTGATGACCACCCCGTTGATGCTGCTCACTGGATGCGGTCGGTCCTACTCCTGAAGACGGTTCCGGACCAATACCACCTCGACCCGAGCGAGCCAAAAATGGTTTTGGTGGCGGAATCGGCGCATCAGTCGTGCTAGACGGCTTCCTTTTCGGGATTGCTCCTCGATACTCCTGCTCGTGGTGAACCTCCTCCCGCTGCGGTTCCTTCTGCTGCTGCACCTGTCTAACCGGCTGGAGTACCTCGTTGAGTTGGTGCATCATCTCGATAAACCCCTTACGCAACTCCTCCTGCAACACCCGACTAATCGAGTCAGTGTTCGCTGCCCTGTGTGTCGCATGAGCCTGAGCCAACGATACGTTGACTGCTGATGCCGGTTCGGAAGCAAGCGTGGGTGTAGGATCGGACATTGGCCATTCTTCTGACCTGGCCTGGACCGGTGTTCTTGGCAACCCACCCACAGCTTCAAGTTCCTCCCGATCTTGATCAAACATCGCCCCTGACACTTCTCCTATCTGGTCCACTGTTTTGTTTACGCGTGATCGCGTATGATACGTCGACTACCCCCTTCTTGTGGCATCTGCCCCGAGCAACACCAATATTACAAAAAAAAAGGGAAACTCCTAAACTAAGATAATATATATAAATAAAGAAATAAATACCCAAAGAAATAACTAGTAAGAATAAATAACACCACGCTTCGGACCAACAAATACTCCGATAAATAAATAAATAAATACCTATATAAATATTGCGCCAACTAGCGCCGTTAACGAGATATATGCAATTAAATATTTGAATAAATAAATAAATAATAACATACATGTATATTCGATCGACACCTAAGACACTCAAACTTCAAACACATTCAACACAACACAAAACCTAACAACAAAAATTCCTAACAGTTCTTCTTCTTCTTACAAGATTCATTAAGAGGGGGACACGTGACTAGCCGGGACCAGTAACCGCTCCAGTTTCTGCGCTCCACTTGACAGTCGCCCTAGGGATATCCTACAATTACGAACACCACCTATGTGTGGCCTGTCATCTACTCTAGTCATCGCTCTAAGCGATGGCCGATAAACGAGAAGCCTCACGGTGCATGAGCTCACTTTGCTTGTGATTTGTTCCTGTCATCCATCATACCGACCTGCCATGACAACAGATGCATCGCGGGTTGTCTTTACGACTCCCGGGCCACCTACTCCTCACCACCTCTCGGCAGACAGACAACAGGTTTAAAAACACGAAAGCGGCTTTGTTTTAAACAAGAAGGTGCGAAACTACAATGAACATTTGCCTACATGACTCACTCTAACTTATTCCAATATCACATTCCATCACAGATTAATTCGATATCACAGTCCACCAGTCCGTCGCAAACTCCCTGTTCATTTTTTTTGTTGAACGGCAGTGACTTACGTTCACTTGCGACATCGAATAGCGACAAAATGTTCAACTGCAATTCGTAAGTCCCTATCACATATTTTATATTTCCGTTAACTGCCTCCGTCTATCCATCCCTAGCATCAATCACCCCGCGCCATTAAGGACCAGCTTTACGCTCACCTTAAGCCTGCAGCAGCGACTTCTGCCGGGACAGCTAAACTGCAATTCGCGAGCTGTCGTCTTCTCCACAAAATTTATTATTTTTTTTCATTCCCCGCATCTGCCTTTACCAGCCCGAGTGACATTTGTTGTAATACCACCCGAACCTGCGTCAGTCCAGATGCATGCGAATTCGAAAATAAATTGGGCGCCATTTGTTACACTTGGCTTGTTTCCCAGAGGGCAATGCCGGCTAGCTGTCGACCCCAGGGCTGGGTAGTTCCCCTTGCCCGCCAAATGTAGACAAAAAAGGAGACATACTACTTCTCGGGACATCAAAACTAACAACAACCTAACAACAACAAAGAAAATCATAAACAGACGGCTATCAAGTGGGTGAAGCTTGGGTGTTATCACTTCGCGCGCCCGCCCTACCTGTGACCAAACACAACGTTCATTTTGGCCACCCTCTGCTGGAACGGTAACGGCTGGCCTAATCCATGGCTTACGCCACGCGTCCTCCCTCTATTTTAAATTTAAGGCATCATGCTTCAATATATATCCAAGCTTTAATAATCGTAAATTGACAATTTTATCTTTCTCATTAATAAATAGCTATACTCAAAATTATCACTAACCACTAAGAAACACCAAAACGTTCGACACAAAGGCAAACAAGGAAATAACTGCTGAAATTTCGTTCAACCAACAGGGATACCCTCACCCATACGTAATGGAATATGTGTAGTTTCCTGGATCCAGTTTTACGGGAGTTAATTTAACTCGGGCCCCTACGGAGACTTAACCTACCAAGAGCTCTTGTTAAGGGTCCCCGGGACATAAACAATAAACAATATTTTTCCACAAATCGCTCGACCAAATACGGTGGACTGATGGGACCCCCGCGTCACCCACTAAGGGTTAATCTTCTGGCACTGAACAGCTGATCGCAGATTTAGGTTCGTGAAAGGTGTTGGTGTTTTTACATATTTTTTTTCAATGTACGTTAAACGGTTTAAGCTAATACTAATTACTAAATAAAGGACAACACACGGAACAAAATAACATTTAATGTGGAACTGTGTTTGGAGTGCGGATTATGTTTTTTTTCTTTAAGTTCAAACGACGTGGGCGATCGCTGGCCGTGGCCGGTCAGCCCTAAATTTATATAGGTCCGAGTATACGTGTGCGCGTGTGTGTGTGTGTGAATAGGGTTTCGGGGTTGGTACCTGGTGAATGAGACCAAACGTGTGGCACGCACTGGAAGGCGATGCAACGATCGTGCGGTGTGGCTAGAATCGCCCTGGCAGCTAAATCGTTCTCTTTCACCCTCCCCCTTCACACGTCCCGCGCTACTTGGCTCACACACGCGCAACTGGAACGAACTCACTCAGGTTCCGTTGGGCAGTCTTCTTCTCTGCAGTCGACTTTCTCGAACTCCAGTGTCCCTCTCCAGGAAACCTTCTGGCCCGGTTCTGGTGGCTATATTCCTTGCCGGTTCAAACTTTCTGTTTTAAGCACAAAATTTCCAATTTCGACGTTACTCCGTCCACGCTCCACGATTTCTATAATCCAATCCACGTTTTCTAATATTTTCACTCCTATTTATCCCTTTTTCCCTTACTAATACATATATCTAATCCTATTCTATTCCTTATATCCCCAGTAACGGCTCCAGCTCCCCCGATGTCACCATACACCATCGAGCCTCCCTGGACTTCCGCTAGATGGCGCGTCGCCCTCAGCCCTGGCCACCTATCGTTCAGGTGGGACTGGAACAAAGTAAATAATAGATTTCCCAGGATCAGAGCGGAGAAAAGGTTTTTTGCGCGCATCGTTAACGTATGTCGACTTTGCCTTCATCTAGTAAAATGGAAAACTCTGCGAAACGGAACATTTTTAATGAGGATTAATGTAGGTTTCTTTCGAATATTAAACATAATTTTTCATGTGTTGGGTTTAAATATACCGACACATTACGAAACGGTTAAAACGGGAACGACGCGATTTTTGCTACAGCAACCACGGGAGCTCTTGAAAGTAATTAATCTTGAAGAAAATGTATTCATCAATAGGATAAAACTATGTGGACAGGGCCAAAGGTTTTAGTTAGCCAGCATTATTCAACGGAATATCAAAATTGAACAATAGGAACAACTATCCTCTTTCGTTTTTTTCTTTCCCCATTTTTGCTAAAACCTTTTTTTAGATTAAATCCAACAAAAGCAAGTTTTTTAAAAAAGCCTGTCAAATAGAAAATTGAATCAGTAATCGTATAAAATTATGTGGGCAGGGCTGAGAGATCTATCTAGCTAGTAATATTCAATTAAAATTAAATCAAAAACGAGGAATATGTATAATAGAATTTGAATTCGACAGTATATTTACGGTATATTTTGAAATATGTGACGTAGTTTCGGTATATTTCTGAGGGTTAGACCGTATATCTTGCCGATAGTCCGCGGTCACACTGGTCTGCAGTACAAACAAACAAAATAATAAGGAATGGAATATCCGAATTTCTGAATTATACAGGCTATTTTCCTCACAGAGCGTAGAAAATGTTATACAGGAAATGGATAGTTTGCACCTAGAAACTGTATTTAAGCATGCAGCTATTGCTTCGCTCACATGCAAAGGACGCACATTGGGCCCCGACCGGGATCCATTTTGGGTGGAAGGTCAGAAGGAAAGTCTGGACGAAGGCATTGTAAATGCCCAGGAAACTGTTGTAGAGAAAACGATTGTTTCTCCTAGCATCAGAGACAAGGAACCGAGTTTGCCCTGTTTCCCAGATGCAGGGGAAATAAACGCTAGTATATTTAGGCGGGAAATGGCGGAGCAGTGCAAGAGGAGTGTGCGTAAGCAGATTCAAGCATTAAAGGAGGCACATAAAGGTCTGCAGATACAGTGCGATTCCCGTCAAAGGGAAGAGGATCAGCAAAAAGAGCGTCTAGCCCAAAAAGCATTACGAGAGCAGAACGATAATCTCATCAATCAGAAGGCTGGCTCAAGGGCAGCTGGAGGCACAGCAGCGTCAACAATTGGACCTGCGCAAGAAAACTGACCAAAAGCTGCATAAACTTGCCTTGGAGGGAGTGTCGCGGTGCCAAAGAAGATTCGGCAACAAGTATGAGGGGATCATAAAGCTGTTGCTGTCATTGGATAAGGAGACGGTCCAGGTCTGTGCCGCCCAAAATCAGCAACTCAGGGAGCTGGGTGAAAAGTTTGATGACCTGGTTTGTTCTGTGAAAATGGAAAACTTCGAGCAAAGTCAATATTTAAGCTCGATCATAAGGGCCGAGCAATATTGCAAAAACTTAGACGACCTGGAGGCTGATATGATCAAAGAACTGGCGGAATTCTCAGAGCTAATCCAACAGCAAATTAAAATGGAAGCTGCACAACGTCTGGAGGAAGAGAAACAGAGGCAATTGGAAGAAGAGAAGAAGCAGTTTGAGGAACAGACGCAGAGACAGAAGCAAAGGACGAGTCGGAAGCTCAGCAACGGCAGAAACTGGAGGAAGAAGCTGCCAATGCCGAAGCCGCCAAGGCTACGCCACCTCCTGAGGAAAATTCCGTTGATGTTTCGCCGGCGGAAGGCAGCATATCTACCTCCTATGTCCACCCATCGCGACTAGCATTCTACAATGAAATCATTTCACTCTACCAAACCAAAGTAGATGCAGTGAAGCCCTTGCAGTCTGAGGAGTCGTTGAAGCAGTATCGCACTGGCTGCCAAAGGGCAATAAACTTGCCTCTGAACGCCATTACAGCGGTCAGTCCGCAACATCTAAGCAGCAATTTTGAAAAACTATACAAATTCTTTGCTGGCCACAGCGTGAGAGTTATGAATGACGCCACCATTACTATTAAAGACCATCCATTGGCTCGTGACTACTGCATGCTCTTAATGGCAAAGAAGTTCGTTAGTCAATTAGAGACGGCTATATCGGGAAATCCTTAAGCCGCTTTTCCCTTTGCGTCGGTTATTGTGACCTTCTGGAAGTTGCTGCCTGATTTCCGAAAGTTTTTCATGGCGTATCTCTACAAAGAATCGCCATATCTGGTGCCCTATGTGATACCGCAGCAACCGGGACAGACAGCAGAGCAATATCTCAAATCGATGGGCTATCGGCTGTCCGACAAAAACGAGCTGGAGAAGCCCGATATGTTTCTCAAGCGTCAAACTGGAATCGCCCGTCTGTATGCTGCTGTGATTATTACGCCTGGACGAAAGGCAGACGGACCTGCCCACTGCTTCGGTGTGGAGGAAGGCTGGCGTTGGCTGGCTCATGTAGTTCATGTGAAACCGTTGCCAGACATAAGCGCCACCCTGATCATGGAGATAATTCAGACACTGGGCTTTGAGTTGTGGTGCACCTATGGCAAACAGTTCCTCAAGCTCTTGCTCTACATTCACATATCCTACATGCCACAACTGGCCATCTACGACGAGGGCGGGCCGAAGACGCGCCTGGAAATGCTTTTGGCCAAGTTCCTCCGCGAGCGCCAGATCCCCCAGATTGTGGGTATTTTTCCTCCTGGCTTTTGGTAGTTTCACAATTGATGCAAATTTCTAACTTTATGTATAAATATTATTGCCGTTCGAGTAATAAAATTAAGCATTTCTTTTGTGACATTAATAGTTCAGGCAACATTTCTCGTCTATCATGGCAATGGCTTCAGAGGGCCTTAGATCCTTATCCAGATCAAACAGTTAATAAATTTTTCAGAAATGCAACATTTGAAAGCTACAGTTTTATTGATCAAAAGTAGCTAAAGGCAGAAATCTCTATATGAACGCACTGTGATTTGACAAATCAAAATTAAAAAGAAATAATTGAGCAAGCTAGTCATCTTCATCATCCAGATCCAAGTCATCCAGCTCGCCGGCCAAGTCAACAAAGAGATCTTTGTTGAAGGGTGCAGCATCGTTGGCGGGGGCAGACGATGATGGGTTCTCATCATCAGAAGCCGCTCCATCCTCGGCTGCTGCGGTTTTGGCTGCTTCCGTTGCTTGATCTAGTAGCCTGGTGCTAGATGCTATGGTGCCAGAACCATCAACCTCCTTGGCAGCCAGCGAAAGGGCAGCCAGATCGAGTTCCTTGAACTCAAAGGCATTGTCAACATCGTCGTCCTCACGTTTGTAGACATCAAAGGCGGCATCGCCCTCCTCGATGGGTCCGTCGTCGACCAGGTCTGGATTAAAGCTGAACATTTCACGACCAGAGATACCAAACTGTTTGCCCTTGCTGAAGTCGCTCTTCTTGCGCTCCTCCTCAGCGACCATCTTGGCTTTCTTCTCCTGCAGCTTGCGTTTCTTCCAGGCCAAGAAGGTTTCCAGGGTGACACGGGACTGGTTGGAGCCCAAAGCAGCGCGATCCTTCTCAATCAGATCGACCAGCGAAATTTCCGTGGGCTTATCCTCCTTCTTCTTGTCTCGCTTCAAAAAATAACCGGGGGGCAGGGCGTGACGATAGATGCACTTCTCTCCGTTGGGACATTCCCAGAACCAACCGTACTTGGACTTTTCCACAGCTTCCAGGAAGAACTTGCAAATCTGTCCGGAATTTAGTAATTAGTATTTGATAATGAGCGGCCGGAACTTGACTTACGATTTCAGTTGTGGGTCGGCGCTTTTCTTCAGAATGCTTCTTATCCACAACCTCCTTCAGCTTGGCATCGTCCCAGTTGGGCATGAGGTCATCTTCGTTGTCACGCATATCAACATACATGGAGCGCTTCTCCACCTTGTTCTCCAGGGACAGGTCGTGGGAGAATTTGCACTTATCTCCCTTGGTGCAGAGTCCCTGCTTGAAGAACGCACACACCACAGACTTGGGATCAGTGCCCTTATCCACCTTTTGCGTCTGCACGGGCTTGAAGATCGATGCCATCTCACGCAGATCCGCCAATTTCTTTTCCTTCTCATCTTTCTTTTTGTCGCCATCCTGACGTGGATGATGGCCGCCGGCCTGAACCTGCTTCTGGACTTGCTGGATGAACTTCTGCTGCTTGTTTCCCTTCTTGTTCTTCAAGCCAAACGTTTTGTCCTACCGATAAATATTCAGAAATCAATATCTCCGTAGAGCTATTATGCCACATCGTGGTTCTACATCTTTCAACATCAATTATTCGGCCAAAAAAAGTCTAGCAGCAGTCATCTCCGAACTCTAGCATACCTCAATGACTTTTTCCTTCTTCTTTTGTTCCGTTTTTTTGCTGGGACCCGCCGGCGCTTTCTTCGGCGGCATCTTGGAGGCCGGTTTTGTTAGTTAAACAATCGAAAAATTAGAAATAAAATCCAACAAAATAAATTTTGCACAACCACGCTGAGAGGCAGCCCTGCCAACCTGTTTGTCAGTCAATTGAGTTAGCAGTTACAACCACACTGAGAGGCAGCCCTGCCAGCCTGTTTGTCAGTCAACTACGTCACATATTTCAAAATATACCGTAAATATACTGACGAATTCAAGTTATATTTTACATATTCCTCGTTTTTGATATTCCGTTGAATATTACTAGCTATATAGAAAATTTAGCCATGCCCACATAGTTTTATCCGATTAGTGAATCTATTTTCTATTGTTTAATTTGAATATTCCGTGGAATATTACTAGCTATCTATGACTCAAAACTGCACTCATAACTTAATCCGATTATCAAATCAATTTCCTACAAGACTGCTTTAATTAAAGCTTTGATCTATATTGCATTGCTTATATAATAATAATAATATAATAATAAGGTTTAAGCATAAACGGAAAAAAGTCTATTAAATTTATTTCTTTGCATGTCAACACATTTCTTACATATTAACTACATATTTATGTAGTTACGTTACGTAGTTTACAAGAGTTGCGCCAAAGTGTTTTTTTTTTTAATTGTAAGATATGAATATTAGTTTATAAGATTTGAATATTAGTTTAAGATTTACTCATCGATAGTATTATAAGAAATACCAATGTACTCGATATATCGATACTTGTCCTCGACAACACGCAGTAAAAGCGGCGCCAGAAGAATATGGTGAAAATGTGCAGAAGGCTCGAGAAGCCTTCCATGCCGCGACAAGACAACGCTTGTTCGAAATTGACCATGCGATCAGATGAATACGAAGAAGAATCGCGCCGTTTGCAGCAGTTGGAACAATTGTACGTTTCTCGCAAGCGCTTAGCTGATCTCAAATTATGCGTATTGAAAACGGAGAAAGAGGCTATGGAGTTGGAAACGCCGAGAGATTGCATCGACTTGACACACATTGAGGCGTTGATGCGTCCATTTTCTGGAGATGACGACCAGGCTGTAACCAGTTGGATAAGTAACTTTGAGGACATTATGAATTTCCATGGTGTATCCGAGTCCAAATGCTGGATATTAGCGAAGCGGCTGCTAGGCGGATCGGCGAAGGCGTACATCGACCATGTGGCGCATTTTACTTGGCAATTGATGCGAGCAGAATTGCTCAACGTCTTTGAGCAGAAAGTGACAGCGTGGGACATTGGAAAGCGACTGGAGGCACGGAAAATTGCAAATAATGAAAGCGCATTGCAATATTTCGTCGCAATGTGCAGCATAGCGTCGCAAGCAGACATGGCCACGAGCGATGTGGTCAAATTCATCGTAGAGGGACTGCAGGACAAGACGGGCATGGCAGCATCCATGCTATATTGCAGCACACTCAACGAGTTGCGTGACAAGATGGTCACCTATGATAAGGTCAGAAGAGCTCCTGGCGTCGTAGCAATTCGTAGCGAAGGTATGACAAAGGGAAAACTAAATGTGAGTATGGCAGTTGGGCAGCAGCAAGGTGGTGGCGCAATGCGTTGCTACAACTTTCGGCAATTTGGGCACGTTATGAAGCAATGCAGTCAGCCAAAGAGACCGGATGGGGCATGTTTTAACTGTTGGAGTACCAGCCACCTATATTCGCAGTGCCCGAAACGAAAGATGGCCACTAGGGTAGCTGCAGTTCAAGATGAGGAGCGACCAGGAGAAAAAAACAACGACGATTTAGCGGCTGTCCAGTTAATCACTTTATGACTTCCGTTTGGTGAACAAAGAGGCGTCAGTATTTTTAGTCTATTTGATACAGGAAGCCCTGTAAGTTTTATTCAAAAGTCTTTGATACCGAAGTCGGCTATAGTTGAAGCCTATAATGAAGTTAGGAAATACTATGGACTAGGAGGACAACCAATTCCCATATGGGGAAAATTTAAGTGCCATATTGAATTTTGCACAAAGAAATATATCGTTTTATTAAACATCGTAGATGATAACATGCTGCCTTTGCCGGTATTGTTGGGACGCGATACCCTTAAAGTTATTGAAGTAAAATTAGTTCATAAGAAAAATATCAATGCGAAGAAACACACATCATTAAGTTCGTTAAAGCAAAAAGCTATTAGTTTAACCTGCGCGTCTTTATTCACCGAACGTAAAAATAATATTAACATAAGACTATATGATAAGTTAGATGGTAATCAATCAGAAAGAAGCGAGCTAATCAAACGTTCTAATCCATTTAAAAATCAGACACAAGAAAACTCAAGGAATGACAAAATGGCCATCGAGAATATGAATCAAGGCGACGAATTCAGTAACTTTTGTGCGTCGGTAGAGATAGATGAAGAGGAACATATTAACGTAGGTTTCGAATTTGGCCTCACTCTTGCAGAAAAGTGTAGGGAAGTTATTAAGACATACTATTTACACAAAGAATTTGACTTTAAAGCACCACCAAAGTATCAGATGCAGATTCGTGTAACAGAAACAACACCATTTCATTGTACTCCGCGTCGTTTATCCTACCATGAGAGAGAGAAAGTAGCTGAAATAGTAGATGATCTGTTAGAAAAGAAAGTAAGTAAGTAAGTGAGTCTCCTTATGCTTCCCCGTTGGTCCTAGTAAAAAAAAAATCAGGAGAACTTCGAATGTGTGTCGATTACCGTGGTCTGAACAAACGAATTGTTAAAGATAATTTCCCATTGCCCCTTATTGAGGACTGTCTTGAGTTTTTAGAAAACAAGTGCTGTTTTTCCATTATAGATTTGAAAAGTGGGTATCATCAAATAGGCGTAGAAGAAAAATCAGTTCCGTATACATTGTTTGTGACACCGCAAGGACAGTATGAGTACTTGAGAATGCCCTTTGGGTTAAAAAATGGATCCGCTATTTTTCAGAGATTTATTTCGGAGCTCTTGAGAGACTTTATTAGGAACAAAAGCATTGTAGTGTACATGGATGATATATTAGTAGCGACTAAAACAGTTGAAGAACACATGGATATATTAAAAAGACTATGCATTCGGTTTAGAGAGCAAAATTTAGAGATAAATCTAAAAAAGTGTAGGTTTGTCAATCGAAACATCGATTTCCTGGGGTATAAAGTTAATCAAAACGGAATAGTTCCTAGTGATTCCCATATTGAGGCCTTGAAAAAATACCCAGTCCCTCAAAATGTAAAAGCACTGCACTCATGCTTGGGATTCTTTTCGTATTTTCGACGTTTCATGTTGTCATTCGCGACGACAGCTAAGCCCTTGGTGCAGTTGTTAAAAGAAGGTGGTCCGTTTCCCATGAATAGAGAACAGGTGAAAACGTTTGAAACTCTTAAGAATGCGTTGGCAAATCCTCCGGTATTAGCCATTTTTAGCCCAAATAGAGAAACGGAATTACATACAGACGCAAGTTCATACGGTTATGGCGCAATACTGATGCAAAGACAAGATGATGGGAAGATGCACCCTGTGTCCTATTATTCCGGCAAAACAACAGAAAGAGAATCACGTTATCATAGTTTCGAACTAGAGACATTGGCTATAATTTATGCATTGAGGCGTTTTAGAGCATATTTGGAGCATAGGTCCTTCAAAATAATCACGGATTGTAATTCGTTAGTACAGACGTTAACCAGAAAGCCAATTAGTCCCAAGATAGCACGGTGGTCCCTAGAGTTAGAGAACTATGATTACTCCATTATGCACAGACCTGGGGCCAGTATGGCGCACGTTGATGCGCTGAGCAGACAAGATCAAGTGACGAATATGTTAGAGGATGGTTATAGAGTCAAATACGGTTTAGAAAAGTCTAATTTAGAAAAAGATGAGAGTAGAAAGCAATATACAAGGAATAGTGTAAGTAGAGACAACACTGGTAGTGAGCATAGAGGTACCGTAGAGAACCCTGTGATTAAGTGTAGAGAATTAAATATCAATAGAGAGCGTAGTAGTACCGTACAGAACCCCGCGATTGAGTGTGGAGAATCAAGTGCAGTAGGAAGTAGATTGGGAAATAGGTGGAAGTCTGATGATAGATTGAACCTTGGTGGTGATTGTAGAGATAACATAGAGAATAGTGAATATAGGGAAAAGGATGGATGGAAGATTGAAATTAGAGATTTGAGCCAATGTAGAGGAAGCGTTAACGATGTGGTGGGGGGAGTAAAGTACATTAGTAGTAGGAATTCAGATAAAGAGAAAAAATGTGTTGAGGATACAGTAGAGAGGGACAAGTTAGAGTTTCAGGAGGAAAGATTACTAAAATCATTGATAGTTGGGGTAGTAGGTGCAACGCCAGAAGATGTTGATTTGATATTGCAAACAGAACAGATGCGAGACAAGGAAGTAGTTAGGATTCGAAAAATGCTAGAGGATGGAATTGAAGTAGATTTTGAAATGATAGATGGTATTGTTTACAAGAGGAGTTGTGAAAACAAACTATGTTTCTATGTACCAATGTGTATGGAAGAGCAGTTGATAAGGCGGTCACACGAAAAACTAGGACATCTGGCCGCAGAGAAGTGCGTGAGTGACCTTTTGAGGACCTACTGGTTTCCGTCAATGAGAAGTAAAGTGGCAAGTTTCATCAGAAACTGTCTACCGTGTATACTACACTCGATGCCTAAAACAATCCATAACAGAACGCTCCATAGTATCCCAAAGTCGTGTGTTCCTTTTCATACCCTACATGTTGATCATTTGGGTCCGTGGCCGAGTATTAGATCTAAGCGAAAACACCTCCTTGTGGTAATAGATGCATTCACTAAGTTTGTCAAATTGTTCCCGGTTAATAGTACCAGAACGCGGGAAGCGAAGGATGCCTTAAGTAAATATTTTGATTTCTATAGTCGCCCTACTAGGATAATATCAGATCGTGGGACCTGTTTCACCTCGTTAGAGTTCTCTAGTTTTCTGCAGGAGAGAGGGATAGAGCACATTAAGGTAGCTACAGGTGCACCGCAGGCGAATGGCCAAGTGGAGCGGGTGAATCGTGTTCTTACTCCTATGTTAGGAAAACTGTCAGAGCCCCTTGAGCAAGCCGATTGGTATAGGTTGATGAGCAAGGTAGAGCACGCCATTAATAACTCCGTTAACAGCAGTACGAAAAAGACACCTAGCACATTGTTATTTGGAATACCCCAGAAAGGACCCGTTGTAGATGAATTAACCGAATACCTAGAGGAGAAGTTAGCGTCAGAACTTAGAGAGTTGGAAACTATAAGAGAAATAGCAAGTGAGAACATACGGTTGTCGCAGAAAAGAAATGAGAAGATGTATGCCCATAAACATAGAGCCCCATTAAAGTATGAACCTGGTGACTATGTAGCAGTCCGGCATGTGGACACAACACCGGGGATCAATAAGAAGTTCGCACCAAAGTATCGAGGACCGTACAGGATCAATAGAGTATTGGATAATGATCGTTATGAGGTTGTCGACATTGAGGACTGTCAGTTGACGCAAATGCCATTCCGAAGTATATTAGAACCAGCAAGGCTTAAACCCTGGGTAGAGTGCAAGGATAAAACTATGGTCTCATGTTGTTAATCGATGAAATAGTATGTTAAGTAAGACAATACCGAATAAGAAATGTTTAACCAACTGTATGCCTTAGTGTGTAGATCGTGGGCGATCTGTAGTCAGGTTGCCCGAATGTAAGATATGAATATTAGTTTATAAGATTTGAATATTAGTTTAAGATTTACTCATCGATAGTATTATAAGAAATACCAATGTACTCGATATATCGATACTTGTCCTCGACAAGTATCGATATGCCAACACACATTCATTCGAATACGCCGATCAAGAAAGAAGAACATATAATAAAACCGTGCTATTAAAAGTTTACAAAGTGAAGTTTGAAAGTACGATTTGCACGAATTTAAACGCATAAATTTGTTGCTATGTTGCTGAATTCCCGTCATGTTGATGGACAATGCAACTCGTTTTCTCGGCACATGACAATACAAATTGAATGTTGCCAGCAACATAATACGTAAGAAAACGGAAGTGAGTATGGAATGTACGGACATTGGTGTGATGAAAATTGCTCGACGAAGAGAGGGAGGAGAGCAAGTCCAAGAAAAATAGAGAAAATACCCCACCAAACGGCAACCGATACTATCGACTGTTGCGCGCCAAACATAAATTTTTTGAATGTCCGTCAATTGAGTTGGCAGCTCTCCATCTACAACTTGTGTGCAAAAAGGAGGCGGTATGTTAGTTTGGCGCCAGAATTGAAATATTTGACATGGATTTTGTAATCTTCGTTTGTAATTTTTAAATTATTTAAGACAAGACAACTATTTTATGGATATAATAGGTTTTTCGTCTGGATTTCTTCCATGTATTTATTTATTTATTATGCCCCCTGCCCACAAACGTCTGTTTTGTTATTATTTAGTGTACCCACTTCAGGGCACAGCACAGCACACCACACATGTTCAAGTTGCACATATTTCAATTATCTGCTGCGGGTCTCCCCCTCCACAGCCAATGCTGAAATTGTTTTCAAAGGTCTTCTGTCTTTTAACTCAAACACATCACACACACACTCACAGGCACGCAGCAACTTGGCTCTTGCTCTCCGCTCTGCGTCGTGGGTGGCATTTGATTCGTCGTCGTCGTCGTCATCGTCATGGGTGGTCTATTAGCCCGCTCTGTGTATGCTCGGTTGGTCGGTTGTGCTCCATTGATCATTCTCTCGTTTGATAGTGCGTGACGTTTTAGTGTTGCTATTTCACTCGCACTAATTTATGCCGGCAGAATGGTGGAATGGTGGCGGGGCGCCCCATTTTGATCCTTCTTTACTCTTGGGGCACACTCACGCTCAGCTCATTTATTCGAGCATAAAATTAGCAATTATTTGTTTTTCTTCCTCTCGCTGCCTCGTTCTTATTCGCCTTTTCAGTGTGTGTGTGTGTGCTCCTGGGCCTCGCCGAGCATTGTGTGTGGTCCGATCCGATACAGTACGCTCGGGTCGGCCGGCTCGGTCGCTTCTCCCATGATATGGTGGTATTATTTGTTTTTATACCCGATACTCAAAATGAGTATTGGGGTATATTAGATTTGTGGTAAAAGTGGATGTGTGTAACGTCCAGAAGGAATCGTTTCCGACCCCATAAAGTATATACATATATTCTTGATCAGCATCATCAATAGCCGAGTCGATTAAGCCATGTCTGTCTGTCCGTCTGTCCGTCCCCTTCAGCGCCTAGTGCTCAAAGAGTATAAGAGCTAGAGCAACGATGTTTTGTATCCAGACTTCTGTGATATGTCACTGCTACAAAAATATTTCAAAACTTCGCCCCGCCCACTTCCGCCCCCACAAAGGACGAAAATCTGTGGCATCCACATTTTTAAAGATACGATAAAACCAAAAACGCAGAATCATAGAGGATGACTATATGTTTTAGAATGTAAGATCTCGACCAGATCATATAATTATTATAGCCAGAATCAAGAAAACAATTTCATTCTTTCTCGCTCTGTCTCTCTCTAACACACAGGTTTCATGGTCGGTTTTGCCAATTGCAAAATATGAGTTCAAGGATCTCAGAACCTATAAGAGCCAGAGCAACCAAATTTGGTATCCACACTCCTGTGATATCGGACCTTGACCGTTTCATGTCCAAATTTCGCCACACCCCCTTCCGCCCCCGCAAAGGACGAAAATCTGGGGCATCCACAAATCTCAGAGACTATTAACGCTAGAGTAACCAAATTTGGTATCCGCACTTCTGTTAGATCTCACTATAAAACGTATATCTCAGAATTTCGCTCCACCCCCTTCCGCCCCCACAAAGGACGAAAATCTGTTGCATCCACAATATTGCACAATCGAGAAAACTAAAAACGCAGAATCATAGATAACGACCATATCTATCAGATTGCTGAATCTGGACCAGATCAGATAATTTTTATAGCCAAAAGGAACAAATCAATTTGCACTGGCTACGCAGCGCCCGACGTCACGCTCAGACTGATTTTCTGTCTCTCTCGCACGCACTCTTTGTCGTGTCGTTTAATATTAGCAGCGTCTGCCGGAGGAGAGCCATACTGACTTAGTATCGGGTATAACTGTAGAGTTGCGGTGTCCGCAGCAACTCACAACGTTCCCCCTCGATACTCAAAATGAGTATTGGGGTATATTAGATTTGTGGTAAAAGTGGATGTGTGTAACGTCCAGAAGGAATCGTTTCCGACCCCATAAAGTATATATATTCTTGATCAGCATCAATAGCCGAGTCGATTGAGCCATGTCTGTCTGGCCGTCTGTGCGTCTGTCCGTCTGTCCGTCCGTCCGTCTGTCCGTCCCCTTCAGCGCCTAGTGCTCAAAGACTATAAGAGCTAGAGCAACGATGTTTTGGACCCAGACTTCTGTGATATGTCACTGCTACAAAAATATTTCAAAACTTCGCCCCGCCCACTTCCGCCCCACAAAGGACGAAAATCTGTGGCATCCACAATTTTAAAGATATGAGAAAACCAAAAACGTAGAATTGTAGAAAATGACCATATCGTTAAGACTGCGGAATCTGAATTGGATCGTGTTATTATTATAGCCAGCATCAAGAAAACAATTTAATTTTTTCTCGCCCTGTCTCTCTCTAACACACACGTAGCATAGGCGGCTTTGCTTAGAGTAAAACATTAGCGCCTAGATCTCAGAGACTACAAAAGCTAGAGCAACCAAATTTGGTATCCACACTCCTAATATATCGGACCGAGACGAGTTTGTTTCAAAATTTCGCCACACCCCCTTCCGCCCCCGCAAAGGATGAAAATCTGGGGATATTCACAAATCTCAGGGACTATTAAGGCTAGAGTAACCAAATTTGGTATCCGCACTACTGTTAGATTTTACTATAAAACGTGTATCTCAAAATTTCGCCCAACCCCCTTCCGCCCACACAAAGAACGAAAATCTGTTGCATCCACAATATTGCACATTCGAGAAAACTAAAAACGCAGAATCATAGATACTGACCATATCTATCAGATTGCTGAATCTGGATCAGATCAGATCATTTTTATACCCAATAGGAACAAATCAATTTGCAGTGGCTACGCAGCGCCCGACGTCACGCTCAGACTGATTTTCTGTCTCTCTCGCACGCAATCTTTGTCGTGTCGTTTAATATTAGCGGCGTCTGCCGGAGGAGAGCCATACTGACTTAGTATCGGGTATAACTGTAGAGTTGCGGTGTCCGCAGCAACTCACAACGTTCCCCCTCGTTCGTTTTCGCTTCCTTCTTAATGTTGTTTTTCTTAGGTTTCTAGGAACTATTGTAGTGTGCAAAAAGTTCGTAATCTTTTTGTTCGGAGCAGAACCCAGCCGATTAGCTGCTTGCCAAATAGCACCTAATTCTTGGCCGTCAGCCGCTTATTTTGTTTGTTACTTATGTCTATGTCACTCATTTGTTTGTTAAAGCTTTGCGCTTGCTTGCCCTGCTAAACGCTCTCTGCCAGCTCGCTCTTCGCTATCTCCGCTTTGCGTCTGCCTACCGACGTCGGCCGAGCGAAGCTGCGCTTAGCGATCGGAGCGGCAATGTAAAGGGCAGGCAAGCCACACTTGCAATTTGGATGTCACGCATTAAAGAACATATCGTAATTTTATTTCTGCGCCGAGTTTTATTTAATTCGAAATAATTAGTCGGCCGATTGGGGATAAAAAACATTATCTCCACATAAAATTTGGTGACCCCGACGTGATATCTGAGTTGCAGTGTCAATTAATAATCAGTCGCAATCGACATTCGTTAGCCTTAGCAAATTTTCGGCGGTTAAGCACAATTCGGTGCTAAAACTTACATACACGCATTGCTGGCTATTAATTTCTCTGTCGCGACAATTGGGTCAGTGCTGTGCGGTAGGCAGTGCAGCGAACTCACTAATACACACAAGCGGAGTACAAAGCGGAATCGGACAGCTCGCACAGCCGCACAGCTAAAGGAAATTACTCTTCTCCCTTTGCTTCCGGTTCCCACGTTTATACGTATACAGGGTGTCTTTTTTGGTCGTGCTGAGTGACTCTTTTAAAACCTCAACATGGCAGCACCTGAGCCTACCAATGTTGCGAACGCAGCAATGCCGAGTGATGTAGATTTCTACAAGCACAAGGCCGAGTCCATCGCGCGCCAACTAAAGGCCATGGATCGCTTTCTCACCAAGGAAGAGCTTGCCGAGTTAGATGAGGCAGAACTTCAAGCTCGCTTAGAGCAACTCGAGCGAATGAATGCGGATTTCGATGCCGCTCAAACGAGCCTTGAAAGGCTGGATTTCCTGCAGTTAGCCCATGATGCCCGGCTGGACTTTTCGAATGTTTATGTCAAGGTAAGGTCCAGGCTGTCGCGGGAGTTGATGGCTGCTCGCACGGTAAATGTTGCTAATTCAACGGCTCGGCATACTCTCGAGGGGAATTCGTCGTTGTTCGCCTATAATAGTATAGGCCGTTCTCGAATGCCCGAGTTGCAGCTTCCGCGATTCGGTGGGAACTACATGGATTGGCCAGAATTCCACTCGATGTTCTCGACAATGGTGCACAAAGACCATCGTATACCAATCATCGAAAAATTCCAATATCTTCGTGGATGTCTAGATGGTGCTGCGCTGGATACGATTCGTTCCTTGGAACTTTCTGAGGAGAATTACGACAAGGCGTTGAATTTACTAATGTTGCGATTCGATAATAAACTGTGACATTTTCAGGCACACGTCAAGGCAATTTTCGGGCTGCAAGGGGTGGAGAAGGGCTCGGCTATCGGCTTGCGCGCGCTCAGCGACAAAATCAATTCGCACTTGCGTGCACTTCAGACCTTGGCGACCCCGCAGGAGATATCCGATGGGTTGCTGATCTTCATCATAGGCACGAAATTGGACCACAAGACCAAGGAGAAATAGGAAGAGAACTTGCCGACGTCAGGATTGCCTCGGTGGTCAAGCATGGCCTCATTCTTGGAAGCAAGATGTCGGATGCTGGAAAATTTGGGATCGGCTATGGTAACAATTACTAGCCAGCAGGTGGGAGAAGACAAACCTGTCACCCTTAACCCCTCCAGTAACGACCATCCTAACCCCATATGTAACCATTGCAATTCCTCCGAGCATTACATATCTAGATGTCAGGAATTCCTGAATCTCTCTGCGTTTGAACGATACAAAGAAGCAAAGAAGAGCCGCTTGTGTTTGAACTGCCTCAACAAAGGCCATGAATTGCAGAGTTGCAGGTCAGGACTTTGCAGGCATTGCCAGGCCAAACATCACACGCTACTCCACATTCCATCGGGAACTGGTGCTTCATCCTTCTCTTCACCGGCCGAGGAATCGATCCAGCAAGAGGCCGCGACTGTGCTTCTAGCAAGCGGGTGTTCTAGCCCTCCCCCCTCGATCCAGAAATCTCAGCCTAGCCAGAACGTGTTGCTACCTACTGCCCTCGTCCATGTAACAGATCGTTATGGAGCACTTATCCCATGTCGTGCCATTTTGGATTCTGCATCACAGGCAAACTTTGTAACATCTAGACTTGCTGATCAGTTGCAGTTGGATCATCGCTCGTCTTATGTTCACATCTCTGGAATCGGAGATTCCATTCTACCTTCGAGCAAGTCTGTACATATAGTTGTACAATCGCAGGACGCAAGCTATCGAGCTTCCTTCGCTGCAATTGTCACCAACTCAATTACGGAAATGCAGCCTAACTTCGGCGTAGACGCAAAGGATTGGCCAATGCCGAATAATCTAAAACTAGCTGATCCTAATTTCTCCAAGCCCCAACGTATCGATCTGTTGAAAGGTTCTGGTTTGTTCTTCGATTTAATGTGCGTCGGACAGATTCGACTATCAGCCCAATTGCCAACATTGCAGGAGACAAAACTTGGTTGGATAGTATCAGGAAGCATTGATAGCTCGGAGAATAAGCGTGCAGCTTTAGCCGCTTTTGAAAATTCCTCGTGCATCTCTATTGACGATTTTCGACCCACAACGCTGGAGTACCAAAACTTAGAGCAGCAATGCAGGAAGCAGCTGCTCGAGTGCCAGGTGCAAGTGGAAAAACTGCGATCGGAGAATCAGGAACTGCAGCGCGAACTTTTCCATATATTAAAAACCTACATATCCACGCCAAATGAAATTCAACTTTCAACAGTTTCTACATTGCCAAATTTCCTGCCATTCTATGCAATTACAGAGGTTCCCGATGATCAAGACGTAATCACGACAAGCCGCATTCGTAAAGAAGCGCCGATTGCTGCGTTCGACGATCATCCCAGCGTAGCCGCCAGCTGCGCCCAAGCAAGCATCTTCAAGAGGGCCGTTGGAAAAATAGCGGTTCTGCCCCTTCAGAATGGATCTGTTGAAAGCCTTTGCCTTCCAACGGGGGGCGAATGTTCGGAGCAGAACCCAGCCGATTAGCTGCTTGCCAAATAGCACCTAATTCTTGGCCGTCAGCCGCTTATTTTGTTTGATACTTATGTCTATGTCACTCATTTGTTTGTTAAAGCTTTGCGCTTGCTTGCCCTGCTAAACGCTCTCTGCCAGCTCGCTCTTCGCTATCTCCGCTTTGCGTCTGCCTACCGACGTCGGCCGAGCGAAGCTGCGCTTAGCGATCGGAGCGGCAATGTAAAGGGCAGGCAAGCCACACTTGCAATTTGGATGTCACGCATTAAAGAACATATCGTAATTTTATTTCTGCGCCGAGTTTTATTTAATTCGAAATAATTAGTCGGCCGATTGGGGATAAAAAACATTATCTCCACACTTTTCGTAAACTTTTATGGTTCCTCAGAAAACAAAAATTAAGTTAGTTTTAATGGACTAATCCTTGAGCCCTTGTGAGATTCCCACTAGGCACGTTCCACTGTAACACATTTTAGAAAGATTGCCCCGCGGCGGCAATCAAATTATGACAAGCAACATCGAATGTTACCAACAATTATTCCGATGCTGACAGCAAGATAGATAGCAATAATTTGCATCACAACAGAATCAGCAGCGGCAGCAACAAGAGGACAGAAACAGAAGAGAAACTTCTTGGGATGGCAAGAAGATCAGGCAGAGAGCTATAGTCGCCATTCCGACTATAAGATACCCGCTACACAGATCTAATTCTAGTCCTATAAGCTAGATGCTGCAAAATTGGTTTCTATGAAACTTTTGAAACTGGCTGCTATGTAACTACTAAAGCTGCCTTCTATGAAAGTAATAGTAATAAAAAAAAAAATCAATGTTACAAGTGGAGCAAAGAGGAGCAGCAGCCCCTGTCCTGACTCAGCCACACATGCTAGTCGTACTTTTGACAATATAACGCAACGGCGTGGCGACGAGCAACAACAGTGCCACGCAGAGGCCACTCAAAGAGCTATCCCCAACCCCCGCCAGCCCGGACAACTGCGGCACTCGGTGGCGGCATCTTGCACGGTGGTCTCGACATCTCCTCCATCTCGGGGCTTAGTTGCTGCTGTCAATCTTTGGCAAAGGCAATGTGGCTGCTACTGTTTGCTGCAGATGCACACTGGCACACACACACACACACACACACAGTCTTATAATTGCATATAGCGCCAGTTGCAGTTCCGGTCGGTTGGGTTTTTATACCCGAAAATGAGTATTGGGGTATATTAGATTTGTGGTAAAAGTGGATGTGTGTAACGTCCAGAAGGAATCGTTTCCGACCCTATAAAGTGTTGGATATAATTTTACCGTTTTAGTTTACTGTTCTATATATAAGCGATATATAAAACGGAGCTGTTACAAGAGACACGTAGTGGTTCGGTTAAACGTTTAGTTGAGAGTGAGTAAAGTGGTATATACATTATGAGCACGATACAATACAGTGTTGCCAGATAATTGTTGCTTATTCAAACAATAGTATCGATTACATTTTTAACACTTCTTCTTAAGCTACATATTATCATTTTTAACTAACTACCGCATGTTTAACTTTGTCATTCCAAGTAATTTAACAAAGCTGTCGTGTTTTTTCTTGCTTAAACATTTTGTTAGTAGATCTGCAACATTGCCGTTTGTCGATACGTATTCTAGTGTAATTTCATTACATTCTACTTTTTCGCGAACAAAATGATACCTAATGTCAATGTGCTTCGTGCGTTTGTGATGTACCGGATTTTGAGCAATATGTTGCGAACTGATGTTGTCGCCATAGATGGTTAAAGGCTCTGTAACAGTTGACCAACCAATCTCGTCCAGAAGTCTTCGTAAATAAATGGCCTCTTTAGCAGCCATAGATAGTGCTATGTATTCAGCTTCAGTGCTGCTCAACGCGACAACACTTTGCTTAGCTGAAGTCCAAGAAAACGCACTGCCTGCTAGAAAGAATGCGTACCCACTATAAGATCTTCTATCGAGCCTGTCATTGGCCCAGTCAGCATCAGCGAAACCTCTTACTGGTTCACCACACTTGCGATATGAGATGCCCAAATTCATCATACCAGCCAGATACCTTAGAATGTGTTTTGCAGCCGTCTCGTGTTCTGCATGGGGATTAGTGTTGGGTAAACATTGCTCATTTTGGTGAACATGTTCACTTGTTCTTTTTTAGTAAGTGAGTCAACTCACTCATATTGCTCACTTGCTCACTTGCTCTCTTAGATTGTTCACTTGTTCACTTGCTCAGTTGTTCACTTGCTCAGTTGCTCACTTGCTCAGTTGCTCAATTGCTCACTTGCTCAGTTGCTGACTTGCTCAGTTGTTCACTATTCATGCACAGAACCCTAAGCACTACAGACTTTTACACAAATAAAATACGTTACATTTCAATATTGATCAAACATTTATAACTAAAAAAAAAATAAAAAATGTATATAACAAAAAAACAAACTTTTTATTTCCTTTCATAGGAATTCTTATACTAACATAAAAAAAAAGGAGCTCCTTTCATAGGAATACTTATACTAACATAAAAATAAGGAGATCCTTTCATAGGAATTCTTATACTTTTCGTTTTCTTCATTTTAGCGCTATAAGAGAAAAAAATGTTAATCAAGCAAACAAGCAATCAAGTACAAATTAGGTTGAACTCACTTCCGATTTACATGTTGTTATGCAAAAACGAGGGGGAACGTTGTGAGTTGCTGCGGACACCGCAACTCTACGGTTATACCCGATACTAAGTCAGTATGGCTCTCCTCCGGCAGACGCCGCTTATATTAAACGACACGACAAAGAGTGCGTGCGAGAGAGACAGAAAATCAATCTGAGCGTGACGTCGGGCGCTGCGTAGCCACTGAAAATTGATTTCTTGCTTTTGGCTACAAAAATGATCCGATCTGATCCAGATTCAGCAATCTGATAGATATGGTCATTATCTATGATTCTCGAATGTGCAATATTGTGGATGCAACAGATTTTCGTCCTTTGTGTGGGCGGAAGGGGGTGGGGCGAAATTTTGAGATACACGTTTTATAGTAAGACCTAACAGGAGTGCGGATACCAAATTTGGTTACTCTAGCCTTAATAGTCTCTGAGATTTTTGAATATCCCCAGATTTTCGTCCTTTGCGGGGGCGGAAGGGGGTGTGGCGAAATTTTGAAACAAACTCGTCTCGGTCCGATATATAAGGAGTGTGGATACCAAATTTGGTTGCTCTAGCTTTTATAGTCTCTGAGATCTATGCGGTAATGTTTTACTCTAAGCAAAGCCGTCTATGCTACGTGTGTGTTAGAGAGAGAGACAGGGCGAGAAAAAACGAAATTGTTTTCTTGATGCTGGCTATAATAATAATACGATCCAATTCAGATTCTGCAGTCTTAAAGATATGGTCATTCTCTACGATTCTGCGTTTTTGGTTTTCTCGTATCGTCGAAATTGTGGATGCCACAGATTTTCGTCCTTTGTGGAGGCGGAAGTGGGCGGGGCGAAGTTTTGAAATATTTTTGTAGCAGTGACATATCACAGAAGTCTGGATCCAAAACATCGTTGCTCTAGCTCTTATAGTCTTTGAGCACTAGGCGCTGAAGGGGACGGACAGACGGACAGACGGACGGACGGACAGACGGACAGACAGACATGGCTCAATCGACTCGGCTATTGATGCTGATCAAGAATATGGGGTCGGAAACGATTCCTTCTGGACGTTACACACATCCACTTTTACCACAAATCTAATATACCCCAATACTCATTTTGAGTATCGGGTATACAAATTAATTTTCAACGGTTGTTGACTTTAAAAGGGAGCGCCTTTACGTATGGTTTCGCCTGAACTTGAAAATATGCGCTCGCATGGCACTGAGGTGGCGACTAAGCAGAGGCGCTTCAGCATATAGTTATAAAGTAGCGGGTATTGCGCTCTCCGCTGATTCCACCATACCAATGGATCATCTTTTCGGCTGATGTACTCCTCAGCCAGGTACTTATCCATTTCTCTTATGGATGCTGCCGTATTGTTGGTGGGTTGGCTTACTTGCTGAAAAGTGGTATCAAATTCAGCCCATATTGTGTCCTCTTCTTGTTCTTTGTTGCTTATAGCTTCTTGTGGAGGTTCAGGGAATGACCGTATCGTTTGAGCCAATTTTTTGTTGATATCCGCTACTGACTTTTTAAAGTTCCAAAGAACGAATCGTATCCAGCGCAGCACCATTGGTATATGATGGTCTTTGTGCACCATTGTCGAGAACATCGAGTGGAATTCTGGCCAATCCATGTAGTTCCCCCCGAATCGCGGAAGCTGCAACTCGGGCATTCGAGAACGGCCTATACTATTATAGGCGAACAACGACGAATTCCCCTCGAGAGTATGCCGAGCCGTTGAATTGGCAACATTTACCGTGCGAGCAGCCATCAACTCCCGCGACAGCCTGGACCTAACCTTGAAATAAACATTCGAAAAGTCCAGCCGGGCATCATGGGCTAACTGCAGGAAATCCAGCCTTTCAAGGCTCGTTTGAGCGGCATCGAAATCCGCATTCATTCGCTCGATCTGCTCTAAGCGAGCTTGAAGTTCTGCCTCATCTAACTCGGCAAGCTCTTCCTTGGTGAGAAAGCGATCCATGGCCTTTAGTTGGCGCGCGATGGACTCGGCCTTGTGCTTGTAGAAATCTACATCACTCGGCATTGCTGCGTTCGCGACATTGGTAGGCTCAGGTGCTGCCATGTTGAGGTTTTAAAAGAGTCACTCAGCACGACCGAAAAAGACACCCTGTATACGTATAAACGTGGGAACCGAAAGCAAAGGGATTACAGCTAATGCCTTTAGCTGTGCGGCTGTGCGAGCTGTCCGATTCCGCTTTGTACTCCGCTTGTGTGTATTAGTGAGTTCGCTGCACTGCCTACCGCACTGCACTGACCGAATTGTCGCGACAGAGAAATTAATAGCCAGCAATGCGTGTATGTAGGTGTATGTAAGTGTGTTTTAGCACCGAATTGTGCTTAACCGCCGAAAATTTGCTAGAGCTAACGAATGTCGATCGCGAATGATTATTAATTGACACTGCAACTCAGAGATCACGTCGGGGTCACCAAATTTTATGTGGAGATAATGTTTTTTATCCCCAATCGGCCGACTAATTATTTCGAATTAAATAAAACTCGGCGCAGAAATAAAATTACTATATGTTCTTTAATGCGTGACATCCAAATTGCAAGTGTGGCTTGCCTGCCCTTTACATTGCCGCTCCGATCGCTAAGCGCAGCTTCGCTCGGCCGACGTCGGTAGGCAGACGCAAAGCGGAGATAGCGAAGAGCGAGCTGGCAGAGAGCGTTTAGCAGGGCAAGCAAGCGCAAAGCTTTAACAAACAAATGAGTGACATAGTCATAAGTAACAAACAAAATAAGCGGCTGAGGGCCAAGAATTAGGTGCTATTTGGCAAGCAGCTAATCGGCTGGGTTCTGCTCCGAACAGATATATTTGAGCCATTTTTCTTTGAAGTAATCCAGTCAAAGCAAATATTTTTGACAATGTTACGTTTTTATACCCGATACTCAAAATGAGTATTGGGGTATATTAGATTTGTGGTAAAAGTGGATGTGTGTAACGTCCAGAAGGAATCGTTTCCGACCCCATAAAGTATATATATTCTTGATCAGCATCAATAGCCGAGTCGATTGAGCCCTGTCTGTCTGTCCGTCCGTCCGTCTGTCCGTCCGTCCGTCTGTCCGTCCCCTTCAGCGCCTAGTGCTCAAAGACTATAAGAGCTAGAGCAACGTTGTTTTGGATACAGACTTCTGTGATATGTCACTGCTACAAAAATATTTCAAAACTTCGCCCCGCCCACTTCCGCCCCCACAAAGGACGAAAATCTGTGGCATCCACATTTTTAAAGATACGATAAAACCAAAAACGCAGAATCGTAGAGGATGACTATATGTTTTAGAATGTAAGATCTCAACCAGATCGTATAATTATTATAGCCAGAATCAAGAAAACAATTTCATTCTTTCTCGCTCTGTCTCTCTCTAACACAAAGGTTTCATGGTCGGTTTTGCCAATTGCAAAAAATGAGATCAAGGATCTCAGAACCTATAAGAGCCAGAGCAACCAAATTTGGTATCCACACTCCTGTGATATCGGACCTTGACCGTTTCGTGTCCAAATTTCGCCACACCCCCTTCCGCCCCCGCAAAGGACGAAAATCTGGAGCATCCACAAATCTCAGAGACTATTAAGGCTAGAGTAACCAAATTTGGTATCCGTACTTCTGTTAGATCTCATTATAAAACGTATATCTCCGAATTTCGCCCCACCCCCTTCCGCCCACACAAAGGACGAAAATCTGTTGCATCCACAATATTGCACGTTCGAGAAAACTAAAAACGCAGAATCATAGATAATGACCATATCTATCAGATTGCTGAATCTGGATCAGATCGGATTATTTTTATAGCCAATAGGAACAAATCAATTTGCAGTGGCTACGCAGCGACCGACGTCACGCTCAGACTGATTTTCTGTCTCTCTCGCACGCACTTTTTGTCGTGTCGTTTAATATTAGCAGCGTCTGCCGGAGGTGAGCCATACTGACTTAGTATCGGGTATAACCGTAGAGTTGCGGTGTCCGCAGCAACTCACAACGTTCCCCCTCGTTATACCCGATACTCAAAATGAGTATTGGGGTATATTAGATTTGTGGTAAAAGTGGATGTGTGTAACGTCCAGAAGGAATCGTTTCCGACCCCATAAAGTATATATATTCTTGATCAGCTTCAATAGCCGAGTCGATTGGGCCCTGTCTGTCTGTCTGTCTGTCCGTCTGTCCGTCTGTCCGTCCGTCCGTCTGTCCGTCCCCTTCAGAGCCTAGTGCTCAAAGACTATAAGAGCTAGAGCAACGATGTTTTGGATCCAGACTTCTGTGATATGTCACTGCTACAAAAATATTTCAAAACTTCGCCCCGCCCACTTCCGCCCCCACAAAGAACGAAAATCTGTGGCATCCACAATTTTAAAGATATGAGAAAACCAAAAACGTAGAATTGTAGAGAGTGACCATATCTTTAAGACTGCGGAATCTGAATTGGATCGTATTATTATTATAGCCAGCATCAAGAAAACAATTTCATTTTTTCTCGCCCTGTCTCTCTCTAACACACACGTAGCATAGGCGGCTTTGCTTAGAGTAAAACATTAGCGCCTAGATCTCAGAGACTATAAAAGCTAGAGCAACCAAATTTGGTATCCAGACTCCTAATATATCGGACCGAGACGAGTTTGTTTCAAAATTTCGCCACACCCCCTTCCGCCCCCGCAAAGGACGAAAATCTGGGGATATTCAAAAATCTCAGAGACTATTAAGGCTAGAGTAACCAAATTTGGTATCCGCACTCCTGTTAGATCTTACTATAAAACGTGTATCTCAAAATTTCGCCCCACCCCCTTCCGCCCACACAAAGGACGAAAATCTGTTGCATCCACAATATTGCACATTCGAGAATCATAGATAATGACCATATCTATCAGATTGCTGAATCTGGATCAGATCAGATCATTTTTATAGCCAATAGGAACAAATCAATTTGCAGTGGCTACGCAGCGCCCGACGTCACGCTCAGACTGATTTTCTGTCTCTCTCGCACGCACTCTTTGTCGTGTCGTTTAATATTAGCGGCGTCTGCCGGAGGAGAGCCATACTGACTAAGTATCGGGTATAACTGTAGAGTTGCGGTGTCCGCAGCAACTCACAACGTTCCCCCTCGTTTTTGTTTGGACATGCGATAATTAAATCTCGACGTAGACTGCAATATAGCTGTATGTTTGCTCATCTTTCTTGACGTATAAGCATGCCTCGTTCTTACATCTCTTGAAGCCCATGGTAGACAATACCTCGTCGAGCGTTTTGTTCCATACTCGCCCGGATTGCTTAAGTCCATAAAGTGCTTTACGCAGCTTTAGAACTTTTTCTGGATGATGCTTGTCGACAAAATTCTGAGGCTGCCTCATGTACACAGTCTCATGGAGTTTACTGTTCAGGTAAGCATTTGATATATCTACTTGATGCATATACAGCTGTTTTTCTGCAGCAATTGCGAACAACATGCGAATGGTCTCGTACCGAATTACAGGTGAAAACGTTTCCCAATAATTTACTCCAAATTGTTGTCCACAGCCTTGAGCAACCAATCGAGATTTGAACTTCTCGATGAGACCATCCTTGTTTCTCTTAATTCGAAAAACCCATTTGGAGCCAATGGCTTTTTGTCCTGGAGGGAGTTCACACAATGACCACGTGTCATTTTCCTGTAGAGCGTGGTATTCCGTTTGCATTGATTCTTTCCAATTTTGAGAATGATCGCCTTGCAATGCTTCAGCAACTGACTGCGGTGTCTCAGTGTCATCCACCTGATTTAGGAAACTATTGAGCACTGCCTGGTACTGCTTTTTCGGTTGCCCAGGTTGACCGGTGCGGATGATTTTTGGTCTGCCACGCCCACGCTGTACTACATTCTCTTGTGGTGGCACCACTCACGGAATTGTCGTCAGGTTCACTTGCGCTCAAAAACTCCTCCTCCACTTCGCTGGAGTCACTGCTGGAATTTGCATGATCGGCTAATAAAGATACATATGAGTGTAGATCAGGAACTTTAATTGACTCAAGGCGGAGTATATTTGTCATGAAATCATCATTTCGGTCTGAAATGCCACGATTCCCAGTGATTTTTGTGTCAAGCTCACCTTCTATAAATTTGACATCACGCCTTTCAATTATTGTACGGTTCTCTCGATCGTACAGGCGGTAAGCTTTTGCTGTAAAGGAGTAGCCGACAAAAATGTATTCTTTGCCTTTTGCCTGGAATTTGCTTCTTCTGGTCTTATCCAAAGCAAATGCGCGAGATCCGAATACTCGCAGGTGTTTTACTGATGGCTTGCGTCCTTTCCAGGCTTCGAATGGTGTACCGCCACTTAAGGCTTTTGTGGGACATCTATTTCGCAAGTAAACTGCCGTGGTAACAGCCTCTGCCCACAAGAACTCCTCCAGCTTTGCATGGATAAGCATACTTTTTGCCATCTCTACAATTGTTCGATTGGCTCTCTCGGCTACACCGTTTTGCTGAGGGGTGTAGCGAAAAGTCAGAAAATTCCTTATTTACATACTCTGTGCCATTAGCGCTGCGCACAGCCTTTATTTTGTTGCCCGTTTGGCATTCCACAAAACTTTTAAACATTTTGAATTTTTCGAAAACTTGGCTTTTCGCGTGCATAATGTATACAAATATCTTGCGCGAGTAGTCATCAATAAATGTCACAAAATAGCGATTGCCGCCGATCAATTTTACATTGATTGGGCCACATACATCTGTATGAACTAGCTCAAGTACTTGCTCCGTTGTACGATTTAACTTCTGTTGAAACGGCAATGCACATATTTTTGCTCTGTTACATGTATCATAATTAACTTCCATTTTCATATTTTCAAAGTTCATGCCATGAACAAGCTGTTAATCGTTCAACTGTTTTAAATCTTGGAAATTAAGGTGGCCAAACCTATTATGCCAATTAATTGCAGGCGAAATTGTGTTCAACATATAAACTGCACTTTTTTCTGAGCACTGTACACATACAAATTGTTTTCTTGCTTGGCTTTTATTATTGTTCCTCCTTTTTATACCCGATACTCAAAATGAGTATTGGGGTATATTAGATTTGTGGTGAAAATGGATGTGTGTAACGTCCAGAAGGAATCGTTTCCGACCCCATAAAGTATATATATTCTTGATCAGCATCAATAGCCGAATCGATTGAGCCCTGTCTGTCTGTCCGTCCGTCCGTCCGTCCGTCTGTCCGTCTGTCCGTCCCTATTAGCGCCTAGTGCTCAAAGACTATAAGAGCTAGAGCAACGATGTTTTGGATCCAGACTTCTGTGATAAGTCACTGCTACAAAACTATTTCAAAACTTCGCCCCGCCCACTTCCGCCCCCACAAAGGACGAAAATCTATATGAGATATGAGAAAAACAAAAACGCAGAATCGTAGAGAATGACTTTTAGACTGCAGAATCTGAATTGGATCGTATTATTATTATAGCCAGCATCAAGAAAACAATTTCATTTTTTCTCGCCCTGTCTCTCTCTAACACACACGTAGCATAGGTGGCTTTGCTTAGAGTAAAACATTAGCGCATAGATCTCAGAGACTATAAAAGCTAGAGCAACCAAATTTGGTATCCACACTCCTAACATATCGGACCGAGACGACTTTGTTTCAAAATTTCGCCACAACCCTTTCCGCCACCGCAAAGGACGAAAATCTGGGGTATTCACAAATCTCAGAGACTATTAACGCTAGAGTAACCAAATTTGGTATCCGCACTCAAAATTTCGTCCCACCCCCTTCCGCCCACACAAAGGACGAAAATCTGTTGCATCCACAATATTGCAGATTCGAGAAAACTAAAAACGCAGAATCATAGATAACTACCATATCTATCAGATTGCTGAATGTGGATCAGATCAGATAATTTGTATAGCCAAAAGGAACAAATCAATTTGCACTGGCTACGCAGCGCCCGACGTCACGCTCAGATTGATTTTCTGTCTCTCTCGCACGCACTCTTTGTCGTGTCGTTTAATAATAGCTGCGTCTGCCGGAGGAGAGCCATACTGACTAAGTATCGGGTATAAATGTAGAGTTGCGGTGTACGCAGCAACTCACAACGTTCCCCCTCATTTATGTTTAATCAGTGCCACTTTTCCAATAAATGTAGTGGAATTTTCGAAATTAGCTGCTGTGCTCACTGAGAAAAAATTCATGTGTAATTCGGGGACGTATAACACATTTTGCAAGTTTATTAAAATATTTTCACCCTGAAGTTTAACATTGCCAGATCCGGGTGATGAGACGAACTTATTTGTAGCCATCATTATCGATGTTTCCTTCTCGACATAGTTTAGGAACATGCTGCGATCGCAGCACATGTGCGATGTTGCGCCACTATCTACGCACCAAACTCTCTTTTGCTGCTCTCCGACAAAACAGTGCATTAAACTGCTTGCCTGTTCTCTTTGTCCATTTGTCTTGCTACCCTTTTTCTTAGATCTGCACTCGCTTGCTCGATGACCAGTTTTTTCGCATTTGAAACATTTTCCCTTGAATTGTTGCTTTACGCCTGTGTTCGCGTCGTTCTTGGTTCCGTTATTCTCGACACTCTCGTTTTCTCGCGATCTGCGCTGTGTATGTGTGTGTACTGCTTGTGTGGCCGAATGATTTTCGCGCTCTGCCTTCTCCTGTTTTCTGGTGCCTTCTTCCAGAATTTTTACTTTAAGAGCTTCAAATTTTGGCAGCTCGTCACGCGTTTCAATCGCGACTACAAAATTTTCCCAAGATTCGGGCAAACTGCTCAATAACATGATGACTTTTAGCTCATCGTGGAGTTTTATGTCCAGATCCGCCAATTTTTCAATTGTCTCTACAAAAGAATTGACATAGGCGGACACATCATCGCCCTGCTGCATATTTAGTCGAATAAGTTTTTGATAAAGTTGCTCCTTTTGGATGGGGCCTTTTGGCATGTGGAGTTCCTTTAATTTTTTCCATATGGCTTCAGATGTTTCGCACGTCTTTATGTGCACAAACTGCGATGCCTTAAAATTTAAGGTTATGTACGCCATTGCTTTCTGATCCAATTTATTCCATTTCTCGACAGCTGCGGCATCTCCTCCACTGCCTTTTCCACAGACTACATCCCATAATTCTGTCATTACCAGGACACTTTTCATGGCCATATGCCATACACTGTAATTGCCCTCATCATGTTTTTCATTGTGGTTTGACAAATTCATGTTGCTAATTGTTCCGCGTTAATGTGTGCACAAAATAACTGTTGACAATTAAGAACAACTGACACTCAAACCCAGACGCTTTTTATACCCGATACTCAAAATGAGTATTGGGGTATATTAGATTTGTGGTAAAAGTGGATGTGTGTAACGCAGCAATCGGCGCTTTTTTACGAAGTCGGCTTGTCGTGATTACGTCTTGATCATCGGGAACCTCTGTAATTGCATAGAATGGCAGGAAATTTGGCAATGTAGAAATTGTTGAAAGTTGAATTTCATTTAGCGTGGATATGTAGGTTTTTAATATATGGAAAAGTTCGCGCTGCAGTTCCTGATTCTCCGATCGCAGTTTTTCCACTTGCACCTGGCACTCGAGCAGCTGCTTCCTGCATTGCTGCTCTAAGTTTTGGTACTCCAGCGTAGTGGGTCGAAAATCGTCAATAGAGATGCACAAGGAATTTTCAAAAGCGGCTAAAGCTGCACGCTTATTCTCCGAGCTATCAATGCTTCCTGATACTATCCAACCAAGTTTAGTCTCCTGCAATGTTGGCAATTGGGCTGATAGTCGAATCTGTCCGACGCACATTAAATCGAAGAACAAACCAGAACCTATCAACAGATCGATACGTTGGGGCTTGGAGAAATTAGGATCAGCTAGTTTTAGATTATTCGGCATTGGCCAATCCTTTGCGTCTACGCCGAAGTTAGGCTGCATTTCCGTAATTGAGTTGGTGACAATTGCAGCGAAGGAAGCTCGATAGCTTGCGTCCTGGGATTGTACAACTATATGTACAGACTTGCTCGAAGGTAGAATGGAATCTCCGATTCCAGAGATGTGAACATAAGACGAGCGATGATCCAACTGCAACTGATCAGCAAGTCTAGATGTTACAAAGTTTGCCTGTGATGCAGAATCCAAAATGGCACGACATGGGATAAGTGCTCCATAACGATCTGTTACATGGACGAGGGCAGTAGGTAGCAACACGTTCTGGCTAGGCTGAGATTTCTGGATCGAGGGGGGAGGGCTAGAACACCCGCTTGCTAGAAGCACAGTCGCGGCCTCTTGCTGGATCGATTCCTCGGCCGGTGAAGAGGAAGATGAAGCACCAGTTCCCGATGGAATGTGGAGTAGCGTGTGATGTTTGGCCTGGCAATGCCTGCAAAGTCCTGACCTGCACCTCTGCAATGCATGGCCTTTGTTGAGGCAGTTCAAACACAAGCGGCTCTTCTTTGCTTCTTTGTATCGTTCAAACGCAGAGAGATTCAGGAATGCCTGACATCTAGATATGTAATGCTCGGAGGAATTGCAATGGTTACATATGGGGTTAGGATGGTCGTTACTGGAGGTGATAAGGGTGACAGGTTTGTCTTCTCCCACCTGTTGACTAGGACTTGTTGCCATGGCTGATCCCAAATTCTCCAGCATCCGACATCTCGCTTCCAAAAATGAGGCCATGCTTGACCACCGAGGCAATCCTGACGTCGGCAAGTTCTCTTCCCATTTCTCCTTTGTTTTGTGGTCCAGTTTCGTGCCTATGATGAAGATCAGCAACCTATCCGAAATCTCCTGCGGGGTCGCCAAGGTCTGAAGTGCACGCAAGTGCGAATTGATTTTTTCGCTGAGCGCGCGCAAGCCGATAGCTGAGCCCTTCTCCACCCCTTGCAGCCCGAAAATAGCCTTGACGTGTGCCTGAAAATGTAACAGTTTATTATCGAATCGCAACATTAGCAAATTCAACGCCTTGTCGTAATTCTCCTCAGAAAGTTCCAAAGAACGAATCGTATCCAGCGCAGCACCATTGGTATACGATGGTCTTTGTGCACCATTGTCGAGAACATCGAGTGGAATTCTGGCCAATCCATGTAGTTCCCCCCGAATCGCGGAAGCTGCAACTCGGGCATTCGAGAACGGCCTATACTATTATAGGCGAACAACGACGAATTCCCCTCGAGAGTATGCCGAGCCGTTGAATTGGCAACATTTACCGTGCGAGCAGCCATCAACTCCCGCGACAGCCTGGACCTAACCTTGACATAAACATTCGAAAAGTCCAGCCGGGCATCATGGGCTAACTGCAGGAAATCCAGCCTTTCAAGGCTCGTTTGAGCGGCATCGAAATCCGCATTCATTCGCTCGATCTGCTTTAAGCTAGCTTTAAGTTCTGCCTCATCTAACTCGGCAAGCTCTTCCTTGGTGAGAAAGCGATCTATGGCCTTTAGTTGGCGCGCGATGGACTCGGCCTTGTGCTTGTAGAAATCTACATCACTCGGCATTGCTGCGTTCGCGACATTGGTAGGCTCAGGTGCTGCCATGTTGAGGTTTTAAAAAAGTCACTCAGCACGACCGAAAAAGACACCCTGTATACGTATAAACGTGGGAACCGAAAGCAAAGGGATTACAGCTAATGCCTTTAGCTGTGCGGCTGTGCGAGCTGTCCGATTCCGCTTTGTACTCCGCTTGTGTGTATTAGTGAGTTCGCTGCACTGCCTACCGCACTGCACTGACCAAATTGTCGCGACAGAGAAATTAATAGCCAGCAATGCGTGTATGTAGGTGTATGTAAGTGTGTTTTAGCACCGAATTGTGCTTAACCGCCGAAAATTTGCTAGGGCTAACGAATGTCGATCGCGAATGATTATTAATTGACACTGCAACTCAGAGATCACGTCGGGGTCACCAAATTTTATGTGGAGATAATGTTTTTTATCCCCAATCGGCCGACTAATTATTTCGAATTAAATAAAACTCGGCGCAGAAATAAAATTACGATATGTTCTTTAATGCGTGACATCCAAATTGCAAGTGTGGCTTGCCTGCCCTTTACATTGCCGCTCCGATCGCTAAGCGGAGCTTCGCTCGGCCGACGTCGGTAGGCAGACGCAAAGCGGAGATAGCGAAGAGCGAGCTGGCAGAGAGCGTTTAGCAGGGCAAGCAAGCGCAAAGCTTTAACAAACAAATGAGTGACATAGCCATAAGTAACAAACAAAATAAGCGGCTGAGGGCCAAGAATTAGGTGCTATTTGGCAAGCAGCTAATCGGCTGGGTTATGCTCCGAACAGATATATTTGAGCCATTTTTCTTTGAAGTAATCCAGTCAAAGCAAATATTTTTGACAATGTTACGTTTTTATACCCGATACTCAAAATGAGTATTGGGGTATATTAGATTTGTGGTAAAAGTGGATGTGTGTAACGTCCAGAAGGAATCGTTTCCGACCCCATAAAGTATATATATTCTTGATCAGCATCAATAGCCGAGTCGATTGAGCCCTGTCTGTCTGTCCGTCCGTCCGTCTGTCCGTCCGTCTGTCCGTCCCCTTCAGCGCCTAGTGCTCAAAGACTATAAGAGCTAGAGCAACGTTGTCTTGGATCCAGACTTCTGTGATATGTCACTGCTACAAAAATATTTCAAAACTTCGCCCCGCCCACTTCCGCCCCCACAAAGGACGAAAATCTGTGGCATCCACATTTTTAAAGATACGATAAAACCAAAAACGCAGAATCGTAGAGGATGACTATATGTTTTAGAATGTAAGATCTCAACCAGATCGTATAATTATTATAGCCAGAATCAAGAAAACAATTTCATTCTTTCTCGCTCTGTCTCTCTCTAACACAAAGGTTTCATGGTCGGTTTTGCCAATTGCAAAATATGAGTTCAAGGATCTCAGAACCTATAAAAGGCAGAGCAACCAAATTTGGTATCCACACTCCTGTAATATCGGACCTTGACCGTTTCGTGTCCAAATTTCGCCACACCCCCTTCCGCCCCCACAAAGGACGAAAATCTGGAGCATCCACAAATCTCAGAGACTATTAAGGCTAGAGTAACCAGATTTGGTATGCACTCCTGTTAGATCTTACTATAAAACGTATATCTCAGAATTTCGCCCCACCCCCTTCCGCCCCCACAAAGGACGAAAATCTGTTGCATCCACAATATTGAGGATACGAGAAAACTAAAAACGCAGAATCATAGATAATGATCATATCTATCAGATTGCTGAATCTGGATCAGATCAGATCATTTTTATAGCCAATAGGAACAAATCAATTTGCAGTGGCTACGCAGCGACAGACGTCACGCTCAGACTGATTTTCTGTCTCTCTCGCACGCACTCTTTGTCGTGTCGCTTAATATTAGCAGCGTCTGCCGGAGGAGAGCCATACTGACTTAGTATCGGGTATAACCGTAGAGTTGCGGTGTCCGCAGCAACTCACAACGTTCCCCCTCGTTATACCCGATACTCAAAATGAGTATTGGGGTATATTCGATTTGTGGTAAAAGTGGATGTGTGTAACGTCCAGAACGAATCGTTTCCGACCCCATGAAGTATATTTATTCTTGATCAGCTTCAATAGCCGAGTCGATTGGGCCCTGTCTGTCTGTCTGTCCGTCTGTCCGTCTGTCCGTCCGTCCGTCTGTCCGTCCCCTTCAGCGCCTAGTGCTCAAAGACTATAAGAGCTAGAGCAACGATGTTTTGGATCCAGACTTCTGTGATATGTCACTGCTACAAAAATATTTCAAAACTTCGCCCCGCCCACTTCCGCCCCCACAAAGGACGAAAATCTGTGGCATCCACAATTTTAAAGATATGAGAAAACCAAAATTGTAGAATTGTAGAGAATGACCATATCTTTAAGACTGCAGAATCTGAATTGGATCGTATTATTATTATAGCCAGCATCAAGAAAACAATTTCATTTTTTCTCGCCCTGTCTCTCTCTAACACACACGTAGCATAGGCGGCTTTGCTTAGAGTAAAACATTAGCGCCTAGATCTCAGAGACTATAAAAGCTAGAGCAACCAAATTTGGTATCCAGACTCCTAATATATCGGACCGAGACGAGTTTGTTTCAAAATTTCGCCACACCCCCTTCCGCCCCCGCAAAGGACGAAAATCTGGGGATATTCAAAAATCTCAGAGACTATTAAGGCTAGAGTAACCAAATTTGGTATCCGCACTCCTGTTAGATCTTACTATAAAACGTGTATCTCAAAATTTCGCCCCACCCCCTTCCGCCCACACAAAGGACGAAAATCTGTTGCATCCACAATATTGCACATTCGAGAATCATAGATAATGACCATATCTATCAGATTGCTGAATCTGGATCAGATCAGATCATTTTTATAGCCAATAGGAACAAATCAATTTGCAGTGGCTACGCAGCGCCCGACGTCACGCTCAGACTGATTTTCTGTCTCTCTCGCACGCACTCTTTGTCGTGTCGTTTAATATTAGCGGCGTCTGCCGGAGGAGAGCCATACTGACTAAGTATCGGGTATAACTGTAGAGTTGCGGTGTCCGCAGCAACTCACAACGTTATAGCTGTATGTTTGCTCATCTTTCTTGACGTATAAGCATGCCTCGTTCTTACATCTCTTGAAGCCCATGGTAGACAATACCTCGTCGAGCGTTTTGTTCCATACTCGCCCGGATTGCTTAAGTCCATAAAGTGCTTTACGCAGCTTTAGAACTTTTTCTGGATGATGCTTGTCGACAAAATTCTGAGGCTGCCTCATGTACACAGTCTCATGGAGTTTACTGTTCAGGTAAGCATTTGATATATCTACTTGATGCATATACAGCTGTTTTTCTGCAGCAATTGCGAACAATTTCCCAATAATTTACTCCAAATTGTTGTCCACAGCCTTGAGCAACCAATCGAGATTTGAACTTCTCGATGAGACCATCCTTGTTTCTCTTAATTCGAAAAACCCATTTGGAGCCAATGGCTTTTTGTCCTGGAGGGAGTTCACACAATGACCACGTGTCATTTTCCTATAGAGCGTGGTATTCCGTTTGCATTGATTCTTTCCAATTTTGAGAATGATCGCCTTGCAATGCTTCAGCAACTGACTGCGGTGTCTCAGTGTCATCCACCTGATTTAGGAAACTATTGAGCACTGCCTGGTACTGCTTTTTCGGTCGCCCAGGTTGACCGGTGCGGATGATTTTTGGTCTGCCACGCCCACGCTGTACTACATTCTCTTGTGGTGGCACCACTCACGGAATTGTCGTCAGGTTCACTTGCGCTCAAAAACTCCTCCTCCACTTCGCTGGAGTCACTGCTGGAATTTGCATGATCGGCTAATAAAGATACATATGAGTGTAGATCAGGAACATTAATTGACTCAAGGCGGAGTATATTTGTCATGAAATCATCATTTCGGTCTGAAATGCCACGATTCTCAGTGATTTTTGTGTCAAGCTCACCTGCTATAAATTTGACATCACGCCTTTCAATTATTGTACGGTTCTCTCGATCGTACAGGCGGTAAGCTTTTGCTGTAAAGGAGTAGCCGACAAAAATGTATTCTTTGCCTTTTGCCTGGAATTTGCTTCTTCTGGTCTTATCCAAAGCAAATGCGCGAGATCCGAATACTCGCAGGTGTTTTACTGATGGCTTGCGTCCTTTCCAGGCTTCGAATGGTGTACCGCCACTTAAGGCTTTTGTGGGACATCTATTTCGCAAGTAAACTGCCGTGGTAACAGCCTCCGCCCACAAGAACTCCTCCAGCTTTGCATGGATAAGCATACTTTTTGCCATCTCTACAATTGTTCGATTGGCTCTCTCGGCTACACCGTTTTGCTGAGGGGTGTAGCGAAAAGTCAGAAAATTCCTTATTTACATACTCTGTGCCATTAGCGCTGCGCACAGCCTTTATTTTGTTGCCCGTTTGGCATTCCACAAAACTTTTAAACATTTTGAATTTTTCGAAAACTTGGCTTTTCGCGTGCATAATGTATACAAATATCTTGCGCGAGTAGTCATCAATAAATGTCACAAAATAGCGATTGCCGCCGATCAATTTTACATTGATTGGGCCACATACATCTGTATGAACTAGCTCAAGTACTTGCTCCGTTGTACGATTTAACTTCTGTTGAAACGGCAATGCACATATTTTTGCTCTGTTACATGTATCATAATTAACTTCCATTTTCATATTTTCAAAGTTCATGCCATGAACAAGCTGTTAATCGTTCAACTGTTTTAAATCTTGGAAATTAAGGTGGCCAAACCTATTATGCCAATTAATTGCAGGCGAAATTGTGTTCAACATATAAACTGCACTTTTTTCTGAGCACTGTACACATACAAATTGTTTTCTTGCTTGGCTTTTATTATTGTTTCTCCTTTTTATACCCGATACTCAAAATGAGTATTGGGGTATATTAGATTTGTGGTGAAAATGGAGGTGTGTAACGTCCAGAAGGAATCGTTTCCGACCCCATAAAGTATATATATTCTTGATCAGCATCAATAGCCGAATCGATTGAGCCCTGTCTGTCTGTCCGTCCGTCCGTCCGTCCGTCTGTCCGTCTGTCCGTCCCTATTAGCGCCTAGTGCTCAAAGACTATAAGAGCTAGAGCAACGATGTTTTGGATCCAGACTTCTGTGATAAGTCACTGCTACAAAACTATTTCAAAACTTCGCCCCGCCCACTTCCGCCCCCACAAAGGACGAAAATCTATATGAGATATGAGAAAAACAAAAACGCAGAATCGTAGAGAATGACCATATCTTTTAGACTGCAGAATCTGAATTGGATCGTATTATTATTATAGCCAGCATCAAGAAAACAATTTCATTTTTTCTCGCCCTGTCTCTCTCTAACACACACGTAGCATAGGTGGCTTTGCTTAGAGTAAAACATTAGCGCATAGATCTCAGAGACTATAAAAGCTAGAGCAACCAAATTTGGTATCCACACTCCTAACATATCGGACCGAGACGACTTTGTTTCAAAATTTCGCCACAACCCTTTCCGCCACCGCAAAGGACGAAAATCTGGGGGTATTCACAAATCTCAGAGACTATTAACGCTAGAGTAACCAAATTTGGTATCCGCACTCAAAATTTCGTCCCACCCCCTTCCGCCCACACAAAGGACGAAAATCTGTTGCATCCACAATATTGCATATTCGAGAAAACTAAAAACGCAGAATCATAGATAACTACCATATCTATCAGATTGCTGAATGTGGATCAGATCAGATAATTTGTATAGTCAAAAGGAACAAATCAATTTGCACTGGCTACGCAGCGCCCGACGTCACGCTCAGATTGATTTTCTGTCTCTCTCGCACGCACTCTTTGTCGTGTCGTTTAATAATAGCTGCGTCTGCCGGAGGAGAGCCATACTGACTAAGTATCGGGTATAAATGTAGAGTTGCGGTGTACGCAGCAACTCACAACGTTCCCCCTCATTTATTTTTAATCAGTGCCACTTTTCCAATAAATGTAGTGGAATTTTCGAATTTAGCTGCTGTGCTCACTGAGAAAAAATTCATGTGTAATTCGGGGACGTATAACACATTTTGCAAGTTTATTAAAATATTTTCACCCTGAAGCTTAACATTGCCAGATCCGGGTGATGAGACGAACTTATTTGTAGCCAACATTATCGATGTTTCCTTCTCGACATAGTTTAGGAACATGCTGCGATCGCAGCACATGTGCGATGTTGCGCCACTATCTACGCACCAAACTCTCTTTTGCTGCTCTCCGACAAAACAGTGCATTAAACTGCTTGCCTGTTCTCTTTGTCCATTTGTTTTGCTACCCTTTTTCTTAGATCTGCACTCGCTTGCTCGATGACCAGTTTTTCGCATTTGAAACATTTTCCCTTGAATTGTTGCTTTACGCCTGTGTTCGCGTCGTTCTTGGTTCCGTTATTCTCGACACTCTCGTTTTCTCGCGATCTGCGCTGTGTATGTGTGTGTACTGCTTGTGTGGCCGAATGATTTTCGCGCTCTGCCTTCTCCTGTTTTCTGGTGCCTTCTTCCAGAATTTTTACTTTAAGAGCTTCAAATTTTGGCAGCTCGTCACGCGTTTCAATCGCGACTACAAAATTTTCCCAAGATTCGGGCAAACTGCTCAATAACATGATGACTTTTAGCTCATCGTGGAGTTTTATGTCCAGATCCGCCAATTTTTCAATTGTCTCTACAAAAGAATTGACATAGGCGGACACATCATCGCCCTGCTGCATATTTAGTCGAATAAGTTTTTGATAAAGTTGCTCCTTTTGGATGGGGCCTTTTGGCATGTGGAGTTCCTTTAATTTTTTCCATATGGCTTCAGATGTTTCGCACGTCTTTATGTGCACAAACTGCGATGCCTTAAAATTTAAGGTTATGTACGCCATTGCTTTCTGATCCAATTTATTCCATTTCTCGACAGCTGCGGCATCTCCTCCACTGCCTTTTCCACAGACTACATCCCATAATTCTGTCATTACCAGGACACTTTTCATGGCCATATGCCATACACTGTAATTGCCCTCATCAAGTTTTTCGATTTGATTTGACAAATTCATGTTGCTAATTGTTCCGCGTTAATGTGTGCACAAAATAACTGTTGACAATTAAGAACAACTGACACTCAAACCCAGACGCTTTTTATACCCGATACTCAAAATGAGTATTGGGGTATATTAGATTTGTGGTAAAAGTGGATGTGTGTAACGTCCAGAAGGAATCGTTTCCGACCCCATAAAGTATATATATTCTTGATCAGCATCAATAGCCGAGTCGATTGAGCCCTGTCTGTCTGTCCGTCCGTCCGTCTGTCCGTCCCCTTCAGCGCCTAGTGCTCAAAGACTATAAGAGCTAGAGCAACGATGTTTTGGATCCAGACTTCTGTGATATGTCACTGCTACAAAAATATTTCAAAACTTCGCCCCGCCCACTTCCGCCCCCACAAAGGACGAAAATCTGTGGCATCCACAATTTTAAAGATATGAGAAAACCAAAAACGTCGAATTGTAGAGAATGACCATAACTTTAAGACTGCTGAATCTGAATTGGATCGTATTATTATTATAGCCAGCATCAGGAAAACAATTTCATTTTTTCTCGCCCTGTCTCTCTCTAACACACACGTAGCATAGGCGGCTTTGCTTAGAGTAAAACATTAGCGCCTAGATCTCAGAGACTACAAAAGCTAGAGCAACCAAATTTGGTATCCACACTCCAAATATATCGGACCGAGACGAGTTTGTTTCAAAATTTCGCCACACCCCCCTTCCGCCCACGCAAAGGATGCAAATCTGGAGATATTCACAAATCTCAGGGACTATTAAGGCTAGAGTAACCAAATTTGGTATCCGCACTCCTGTTAGATCTTACTATAAAACGTGTATCTCAAAGTTTCGCCCCACCCCCTTTCGCCCACACAAAGGACGAAAATCTGTTGCATCCACAATATTGCACATTCGAGAAAACTAAAAACGCAGAATCATAGATAATGACCATATCTATCCGACTGCTGAATCTGGATCAGAACAGATCATTTTTATAGCCAATAGGAACAAATAAATTTGCAGTGGCTACGCAGTGCCCGACGTCACGCTCAGACTGATTTTCTGTCTCTCTCGCACGCACTCTTTGTCGTGTCGTTTAATATTAGCGGCGTCTGCCGGAGGAGAGCCATACTGACTTAGTATCGGGTATAACCGTAGAGTTGCGGTGTCCGCAGCAACTCACAACGTTCCCCCTCGTTCGTCTGTTATTAAGCCGAAATAACGAACTCTGGGCCCATAACCAATGTTGGATATAATTTTACCGTTTTAGTTTACCGTTCTATATATAAGCGATATATAAAACGGAGCTGTTACAAGAGACACGTAGTGGTTCGGTTAAACGTTTATTTGAGAGTGAGTAAAGTGGTATATACATTATGAGCACGATACAATACAGTGTTGCCAGATAATTGTTGCTTATTCAAACAATAATATTGATTACATTTTTAACATAAAGTATATATATTCTTGATCAGCATCAATAGCCGAGTCGATTGAGCCCTGTCTGTCTGTCCGTCCGTCCGTCTGTCCGTCCGTCCGTCTGTCCGTCCCCTTCAGCGCCTAGTGCTCAAAGACTATAACAGCTAGAGCAACGATGTTTTGGATCCAGACTTCTGTGATATGTCACTGCTACAAAAATATTTCAAAACTTCGCCCCACCCACTTCCGCCCCCACAAACAACGAAAATCTGTGGCATCCACATTTTTAAAGATACGATAAAACCAAAAACGCAGAATCGTAGAGGATGACTATATCTTCTAGAGTGCAAAATCTGAACCAGATCGTAATATTATTATAGCCAGAATCAAGAAAACAATTTTATTCTTTCTCGCTCTGTCTCTCTCTAACACACAGGTTTCATGGTCGGTTTTGCCAATTGCAAAATATGAGTTCAAGGATCTCAGAACCTATAAGAGCCAGAGCAACCAAATTTGGTATCCACACTCCTGTGATATCGGATCTTGACCGTTTTGTGTAAAAATTTCGCCACACCCCATTCCGCCCCCGCTGTTCGGAGCAGAACCCAGCCGATTAGCTGCTTGCCAAATAGCACCTAATTCTTGGCCCTCAGCCGCTTATTTTGTTTGTTACTTATGTCTATGTCACTCATTTGTTTGTTAAAGCTCTGCGCTTGCTTGCCCTGCTAAACGCTCTATGCCAGCTCGCTCTTCGCTATCTCCGCTTTGCGTCTGCCTACCGACGTCGGCCGAGCGAAGCTGCGCTTAGCGATCGGAGCGGCAATGTAAAGGGCAGGCAAGCCACACTTGCAATTTGGATGTCACGCATTAAAGAACATATCGTAATTTTATTTCTGCGCCGAGTTTTATTTAATTCGAAATAATTAGTCGGCCGATTGGGGATAAAAAACATTATCCCCACATAAAATTTGGTGACCCCGACGTGATCTCTGAGTTGCAGTGTCAATTAATAATCATTCGCGATCGACATTCGTTAGCCCTAGCAAATTTTCGGCGGTTAAGCACAATTCGGTGCTAAAACACACTTGCATACACCTACATACACGCATAGCTGGCTATTAATTTCTCTGTCGCGACAATTCGGTCAGTGCAGTGCGGTAGGCAGTGCAGCGAACTCACTAATACACACAAGCGGAGTACAAAGCGGAATCGGACAGCTCGCACAGCCGCACAGCTAAAGGCATTAGCTGTAATCCCTTTGCTTTCGGTTCCCACGTTTATACGTATACAGGATGTCTTTTTCGGTCGTGCTGAGTGACTCTTTTAAAACCTCAACATGGCAGCACCTGAGCCTACCAATGTCGCGAACGCAGCAATGCCGAGTGATGTAGATTTCTACAAGCACAAGGCCGAGTCCATCGCGCGCCAACTAGAGGCCATGGATCGCTTTCTCACCAAGGAAGAGCTTGCCGAGTTAGATGAGGCAGAACTTCAAGCTCGCTTAGAGCAGATCGAGCGAATGAATGCGGATTTCGATGCCGCTCAAACGAGCCTTGAAAGGCTGGATTTCCTGCAGTTAGCCCATGATGCCCGGCTGGACTTTTCGAATGTTTATGTCAAGGTTAGGTCCAGGCTGTCGCGGGAGTTGATGGCTGCTCGCACGGTAAATGTTGCCAATTCAACGGCTCGGCATACTCTCGAGGGGAATTCGTCGTTGTTCGCCTATAATAGTATAGGCCATTCTCGAATGCCCGAGTTGCAGCTTCCGCGATTCGGTGGGAGCTACATGGATTGGCCAGAATTCCACGCGATGTTTTCGACAATGGTGCACAAAGACCATCGTATACCAATCATCGAAAAATTCCAATTTCTTCGTGGATGTCTAGATGGTGCTGCGCTGGATACGATTCGTTCCTTGGAACTTTCTGAGGAGAATTACGACAAGGCGTTGAATTTACTAATGTTGCGATTCGATAATAAACTGTTACATTTTCAGGCACACGTCAAGGCTATTTTCGGGCTGCAAGGGGTGGAGAAGGGCTCGGCTATCGGCTTGCGCGCGCTCAGCGATAAAATCAATTCGCACTTGCGTGCACTTCAGACCTTGGCGACCCCGCAGGAGATTTCCGATGGGTTGCTGATCTTCATCATAGGCACGAAATTGGACCACAAGACCAAGGAGAAATGGGAAGAGAACTTGCCGACGTCAGGATTGCCTCGGTGGTCAAGCATGGCCTCATTCTTGGAAGCAAGATGTCGGATGCTGGAAAATTTGGGATCGGCTATGGTAACAATTCCTAGCCAGCAGGTGGGAGAAAGTAAACCTAGCACCCTAATCACCTCCATTAACGATCATAATAGCTCAACATGCAAGTATTGCAAATCCTCCGATCACTACATATCCCGATGCCAGGCATTTATAGATCTCCCTGTTTTTTCTCGATACAAGGAGGTGAAGAAGCGCCATTTATGTCTAAACTGCCTCAACAAAGGCCATTCATTGCAACGCTGCAAGTCAGGGGCATGTAGAAATTGCCAAGCCAAGCAAATATATTAGCCCTCCCCCTCGAGTCAAAAATCTCTGCCTAGCCAAAACGTGGCCGTTTTGGATCGCTTATTCCATGTCGTGCCATTTTAGATTCCGCTTCTCAGGTTAACTTTATAACATCGAGACTCGCCAATCAGCTGCAGTTAGATCCTCACCCGTCTCACGTTCAAATCGCCGGTATTGGAGAGTCAATTCTACCATCCAGCAAGGCTGTGGACATCGTCCTGCAATCTCAAGACGAAAGCTATCGCGGTTTCCTCTCTGCAATTATCACTGCCTCAATCACAGGAATGCAGCCTAACTTCGGCCTAGACGCAAAGGATTGGCCAATGCCAAATAATCTAAAACTGGCTGATCCTAATTTCGCCAAGCCCCAGCGTGTCGATCTGTTGATAGGTGCTGGTTTGTTCTTCGAATTAATGTGCGTTGGACAGATTCGACTGTCAGACCAATTGCCAACATTGCAGAAGACGAAACTTGGCTGGATAGTGTCAGGAAGTATTAAAAACTCTGAGAAAGCCCGTGCGGCGCTAGCAGCCGTTGAAGATCCCCCTGTCATCTCCGCTTGCGAGACTAATTTGTGCGATATTGTAAGGCGGTTTTGGGAAGTCGATGGAGATTATTCGCCCTCATCAATTTCGGAGGAAGATGTTCATTGCGAACAGCATTTCGTCACAAACTGCATTCGCCTAGAGTCCGGAGCTTACTCCGTGCGTTTGCCAACCAAATTCAGTCTAGAGGAATTAGGAGAATCGTATCAGCAGGCGCTACGTAGATTTCTCAATTTGGAGAGGAAGCTAGCAAAAAATGCACAGCTTAAGGCAAAATATATTCTCCAGGAGAATCGTGATTTAGTACACATGTCGCCAGCTTCGCGGCAGTCAGACCTCCCGCAGTACTTCTTGCCTCACCATTGCGTCCACAAGCAGGATAGTACAACCACCAAATTACGCGTAGTGTTCGATGGATCTGCCAAAACAGCGTCTGGAGTATCACTGAATGATGCGCTAATGGCTGGACCCACCATCCAACCTAAAATTCTGATAACTCTGCTTCGTTTCCGCTTTTTTAAAGTCGCCTTGTGTGGCGATATCTGCAAAATGTACCGCTGTGTACGCGTTTCCCATCCCGATACGCACGTGCAGTGCATCCTATGGCGCAATGACCCGAAGGAGGAGATTCAGGTGTTCAAGTTGCAGACTGTTACTTACGGAACCAAACCTTCCGCTTTCTTAGCAATTCGTGCTATGCATCAATTGGCAAATGATGAAGAGTTGCGTTTTCCGCTTGGCGCTGATGTTGTTCGAAGAGATTTCTATGTCGATGATCTCATATCTGGAGGGGACAGCATTGATTCTGTCATCAAGATTCGTCAGCAGGTAAAGGAGCTACTTTCGAAAGGATGTTTTCCCATACGTAAATGGTGTTCCAATGAACCCGCTGCTTTGGAAGGCGTATCGGAGGCGGATCGCGAAAAGTTCCTTACCTTTCATGACGGGACTGAAGTAACCAAGGCGCTTGGTCTAGTTTGGGATCCCACCACGGACAATCTTCTGTTTAGCTTCGCTCACGTCGGAACCGCTGCAGGCCCAACCTCGAAGCGTTCGGTCCTGTCTACACTAGCTAGGTTCTACGATCCTCTAGGGCTCATCTCTCCCATCATCACAAAAGCTAAAATATTTATGCAGTCGCTATGGAACGAAAGCCTAAAGTTGAATTGGGACGAAAGCCTGCCCCAGGATCTACATACGACTTGGATTGAGCTGACTTCGCAGTTGTCGATGGTTAAAAACTTTAAGTTTCCACGTTACGTGCTTCGGCAGCAAGCCAGATTAGAAATGAACGCGTTTTGTGATGCGAGCCAAGCAGCATATGGCGCCTGTGTATACATGCGTTCGGAAGCTCTTGGCATTGTGCAAAGTCATCTCTTATGCTCTAAATCCAGAGTCGCGCCCTTGAAAAGTTTGACTATCCCCAAGCTTGAGCTGTCCGCTGCCCTCGTATTAGCCGAACTAGTGTCCACCATAGTTAAGGGATTATCAGCTCCATGCCAAATACATTGCTGGTCGGATTCGTCCATAGCCCTTGCCTGGATTCGAGAATCACCATTGAATTTTAATATATTTGTTTCTAATCGAGTTCAGCGGATTCAGGAGCTCACCGCTGGAATGACTTGGCATCACGTGCCCACAAAGTTGAATCCTGCCGACATCATATCACGTGGATCCACGCCCGCTGAACTAATGGATAGCAGCCTTTGGATCTCTGGACCACCATTCTTGCGTCTTGAGAGCTCAGAGTGGTCTGCAGGCTTGCAATTGCCGACCGATGTACCAGAACGTCGTCATGCAGCATTGGTTGTTTCAAACGAAAGGGATGTATCGTACGATTGCAAATTTCAAAACTCATTCGGATCCATGCAGCGCGTCTTTGCTTACATATATCGATTCTACATTCTCAAGGACAAAGGCATAGCGCGGTCGAAGGGTCAACTTACCGTAATCGACATCAAAAATGGTACGCATTTGCTCATAAGGGCAATACAGCAGCAACAATTTTCGGAAGAGATAAGGGCCCTCGCCAGCAAACAGGCCCTACCCCCAAAAAGCACGATGGCCTCACTGAATCCATTTCTGGATAGCTTTGGATTGCTGCGTGTTGGAGGCCGCCTCCAAAATGCCGAATTGGACTACGACGCGAAGCACCCGATCCTGCTTCCTAAGGGACATCCTGTCACTGTCTCTATTATTATCTTCTTTCACGAAAGGTTTCTCCACGCAGGAGCTCAAGGATTGCTCGGACTGCTTCGGCAAAAATTCTGGCCTATTGGTGGACGCAAATATGTTGCGGGAATCATTCGCAAATGTGTTAGATGCTTTCGTTTGAAGCCAGTGCTGAGGGAACATAGCATGGGGCACTTGCCTGCGGATCGCGTAAGGACTAATCCAGCATTCCACACAACGGGCGTTGATTTTTGCGGACCCTTTTATCACAAGTCGGAAGTCAGAAGCAGGCCTCCTATCAAATGTTACATCGCTGTCTTCGTATGCTTTAGCACCAAAGCAACTCATTTGGAAGTCGTTCGGGATCTATCTACAGAATCCTTTCTGGCAGCATTAAGGCGTTTTATAAGTCTACGTCCCAAACCTCGAATCATCTGGTAAGACAACGCTACAAATTTTTTAGGAGCAAAAAATTAGCTTTTGGAGCTTCGGCAAATGTTCCTCAGTGATCCTCATACGTCGGCTGTGTCACATCTCTGCGTTTCTAGTGGAATCGACTGGAAATTCATCCCCCCTCGCTCACCTCATTTTGGGGGTTTGTGGGAGGCGGCTGTTAAAGCAGCTAAATATCATTTTCATCGCATCGTCGGGACCTACATTTTTACTCTTGATGAAATTCAGACCTTGGCTTGTGAAATCTCTGCTTTGTTAAATTCCCGTCCGCTTTATGCAATTACAGAAAGTCCCGATGATCTAGATGTGCTCACGCCAAAACACTTTCTCAATGGAGCCCCGAAAGCTGCATTCGACTAGCCAGATGTGGCGCATGTGGCATGGCAGCGGCTGTGTCAAATGAAGCAGGCGTTTTGGAGAAAATGGAGCACGGCGTATCTTTCGATTCTTCAGGAGCGGAGCAAGTGGCGGTCATCGTCTCCAAACATCAAGCTAGGAGCGCTCGTCATGATCAAGGAGGAAACGCTGCCACTATTAAGGTGGCCGCTTGGCCGCATTGAGAGCGTCATACCAGGAAAAGATGGAACCATCAGAGTAGCCGTCATCCGCACTCAAAAAGGCCTTTTCAAGAGGGCCGTTGGAAAAATAGCGGTTCTGCCCCTTCAGGATGGATCTGTTGAAAGCCTTTGCCTTCCAACGGGGGGTGAATGTTCGGAGCAGAACCCAGCCGATTAGCTGCTTGCCAAATAGCACCTAATTCTTGGCCCTCAGCCGCTTATTTTGTTTGTTACTTATGTCTATGTCACTCATTTGTTTGTTAAAGCTCTGCGCTTGCTTGCCCTGCTAAACGCTCTCTGCCAGCTCGCTCTTCGCTATCTCCGCTTTGCGTCTGCCTACCGACGTCGGCCGAGCGAAGCTGCGCTTAGCGATCGGAGCGGCAATGTAAAGGGCAGGCAAGCCACACTTGCAATTTGGATGTCACGCATTAAAGAACATATCGCAATTTTATTTCTGCGCCGAGTTTTATTTAATTCGAAATAATTAGTCGGCCGATTGGGGATAAAAAACATTATCTCCACACCCGCAAAGGACGAAAATCTGGGGCATCCAGAAATCTCAGAGACTATTAACGCTAGAGTAAACAAATTTTGTATTCGCACTTCTGTTAGATCTCACTATAAAACGTATATCTCAAAATTTCGCCCCACCCCCTTCCGCCCACACAAAGGACGAAAAACTGTTGCATCCACAATATTGAGGATACGAGAAAACTAAAAACGCAGAATCATAGATAATCATATCTATCAGATTCCTAAATCTCTCTTCCCCCTCGTTTTTCGTTGCTTTTGCCCCTATTGGCGGTGGCCCCTGGTCCTCTGTCTGTTGCACGCGCTTTCTTTTTTGTGCGGCGCTGCCAGCTCACAGACAGACTCCCCTCGCGGCTGCCTGCCGCTGTGATTGGTGAATGACATGTTGCCACCCAAGTTGCCAACTGTGCCTCGGTTGGCTGGCTCGGCCGCGACTTAATAGCCGCTTTCATTGGCCAAAAGCCTGATCGAAGACCACACACGAAGGCGAGCTTCGTATTCGTCTTCGCCTCCGATCGGGGCTGTCGTCGTCTCAACGGCTGCATTGCGTTTGCAAGCAAACATCAAACGGTAGCTCCTCTTAATTACAACAACACCAACATCCAGAAGCAACAAGTAACAAGAATCTCCAGCCCCAAAGCTTGACGGCCATTAAGATAAATCGGAAACGGAAATCGCTAATGAAAAATTTCCATATTTTTTGCTTGGGTTGAGTGCTGGCAATGATCTTAGGATCTTTCAATTAATTTGATATTGATAAGGTATCACATATTGTGAATGAAGAGTCGAAGAGTCCCCCCTTCCCTTGAACTTCCAGCCAAGTACAGGCCGGGCCATCTTGTTAATTGCCAACGTCAACAGCTATAAAGGAAAACAAGGTCAGAGCAGTTAGGCCAGACCATAAAACCAGATCCTATGCCATTTCCCACGAAATCATTGCATTTGGAAACCATGCTAAGGTCAAACACACAGCCAACACGTGCTATTTATAGGGAAAAACGGTCGGTAAACTACCTACACTGCCCCGTACACGATGATATATGAGCCACTGTTCACTTTGCCGGTCAGTTTACATGGCTCGTTGCCATTTGCATGTCAACGATTTTCCGAATTGTTGGCCGTGACAGACTTGTGGGTAAAAGAAACCATATGGGGGGGAGCCCGAGGCCGAGGGAGTGGGAAATGGGAAATGGAAGGAGGACAAAAGGATCTCAGTAGCGAGCTCTTGGGTGGCTCAGTTCCTTTAGTTCTTCTGCTGTGAGATTGTATACTGTGTGATCTTAAGATGCTGAGATATTTTTCAGTATTCTTATAGAAGACTCGGACACAGATTTATTGTTGAAGTTTGGTTCCTGGCATTGCCAAACTTATTTTATGAAGATAAAGCTACAACGTTTCTGGACTAATCTTTATTCTTTGAATATCTAGATATACAGTCATGTTTAAAATAATAAGAACACTCGGCTATGCTTCAGCAAAATCTCTATAAAATTACTATTTTCAATCATTTCGAAGTGATCTTATTTTTTGTATGTTTCCTTATATTTGCACTCTATGCAGAAACACAAGTGTAATGGTCGATATTTCTTAGTTTTTAGACAGTGCAAAATAATAGGTAAACAAATAATAGGAAACATATTAAATTTCGTAAACATAATGTTTTTCTAAGAGTTGTCTGGTTTTAAACTGTTGCGAATATGTAATTAGTTTTACCAATTTCAGATATTAAAACATTCACAGTTCAAAGTTTCCACTGAAATGCAAATACGCTTCGACATTCTTTCTATCAACCACTACCTCTATAGCAACTACAAAGTGAGAACTGATGCAAAAAAAACTATGGTGATATTATGTTTATCGATTATTAACATCACATTTATAGTTCGGGACTTCCCCAAATAAATTTTAACTTTTGTAAGGAAACCACAATCTAAAGCTCAAAGCTCAAATATTCGCATAAGGAAATTTGTTATAAGGAGAGCAAAACGTACTAAAAATTATAGCTGAAATTATAATATATTTAAAATAAAATCGTAGCATAGAAAACTTCCTAGTTCGGAGGTTTGTAATAAAGAAGTTCGACTGTATTACAAAAATTGCCTGAAAAAGAATAATAACGAGGGGGAACGTTGTGAGTTGCTGCGGACACCGCAACTCTACGGTTATACCCGATACTAATTCAGTATGGCTCTCCTCCGGCAGACGCCGCTAATATTAAACGACACGACAAAGAGTGCATGCGAGAGAGACAGAAAATCAGTCTGAGCGTGACGTCGGGCGCTGCGTAGCCACTGCAAATTGATTTGTTCCTATTGGCTATAAAAATGATCTGATCTGATCCAGATACAGCAATCTGATAGATATGGTCATTATCTATGATTCTGCGTTTTTAGTTTTCTCGAATGTGCAATATTGTGGATGCAACAGATTTTCGTCCGGAGTGCGGATACCAAATTTGGTTACTCTAGCGTTAATAGTCTATGAGATTTGTGATTATCCCCAGATTTTCGTCCTTTGCGGGGGCGGAAGGGGATGTGGCGAAATTTTGAAACAAACTCGTCTCGGTCCGATATGTTAGGAGTGTGGATACCAAATTTGGTTGCTCTAGCTTTTATAGTCTCTGAGATCTAGGCGCTAATGTTTTACTCTAAGCAAAGCCACCTATGCTACGTGTGTGTTAGAGAGAGAAAAAATGAAATTGTTTTCTTGGTGCTGGCTAAAATAATAATACGATCCAATTCAGTTTCTGCAGTCTAAAAGATATGGTCATTCTCTACGATACTGCGTTTTTGGATTTCTCATATCTTTAAAATTGTGGATGCCACAGATTTTCGTCCTTTGTGGGGGCGGAAGTGGGCGGGCCGAAGTTTTGAAATATTTTTGTAGCAGTGACATATCACAGAAGTCTGGATCCAAAACATCGTTGCTCTAGCTCTTATAGTCTTTGAGCACTAGGCGCTAATAGGGACGGACAGACGTACAGACGGACGGACGGACGGACAGACAGACAGGGCTCAATCGACTCGGCAGTTTGGCAGATTTTTATACCCGATACTCAAAATGAGTATTGGGGTATATTAGATTTGTGGTGAAAATGGATGTGTGTAACGTCCAGAAGGAATCGTTTCCGACCCCATAAAGTATATATGTAAGAAGGAGTGGGCCAGCTGGCCTATTGAGGGGGCAGCGGAGATAAGCAACAGCAGTAATAACAGCAGCAGAGGAACAGCAGTAGTAACAGCAGCAGATCAACAGCGGACAGAGAAGAAGAGGAACCGAGCGAAGCAGTGAAAAGGAGAGAACAGCAGCATACGGACGTGACTCAAGCAGCAGCAGAAAATCAGCAGAAATAAGCCGTAACATTAAGAACTTTTGTAAGCACACATACCAGGCCACCGCGATAATAATACGAATAAACAATACTCTAAATAATATCTTACATTTGGGGGCTCAACCAGTCGCGTACTGCCTGTGTAAAGTGGAAAAAATCAAAAATTGTGTGTCTCATGTCTCAGAAGCCGGCAGCAGACGAAGCGAGACGGAAAAGCAAAAATTCGGTGCAAAAAAACTGCGCATTAGACTCTCAGAAGCCGCAAGCAGAGGAAGCGAGACAGCGAGTGGGTGAAAAGAAGAACCGAGAAAAAAGGGTTGTTTCAAGCCGGCTGCCCACAAGAGTATTGCGCAGTAGAATTATAATGGAAAATACAAGTGGACCACCAGCCGGGAGTATGCAGCAAAACGCGAACGAGGAAGCGATGAGGTCAACACTCCTAGAAGAAAACACACAGACGCTCCAACAGCTGGTTCAACTGCTCTCGATGAAAATTATTGCTGATGAAATAGACAAGAAAAATGATGCAAAGCTGGTAGTGGAAAATTTTTCCAAAATTATTCCAGAATTCAACGGAGAAAATATGTCGGTACAGCAGTGGTTTATTAACTTCGAGCTAAACGCTGAAGCATACGGACTAAATGACAAACAAAAATACGTGCAAGCCCGAGCAAAAATGACAGGTACAGCCGCTCTTTTTCTCGAGTCCACAGCAGTGTATGAGTACAGCCAATTGCGTCACCAACTTTTACAGGAGTTTGAGTGTGAGCGTTTATGCAGTGCGCAAATTCACAATCAATTGTCTATGCGAGTGAAGATTTCCGGCGAAAGTTTTCACGAATATATACTACATATGAAACGCACTGCTGCACGTGGGACAACAGACACGGAGTCGATACATTGTCGACGGACTGAATTTAAAAACGGATTATAAGTACACCTTGTATGGATGCAGCTCATACAAGCAGCTGCGAGAGAAGTACGAAATCTACGAAAGAACGCTCGCGGTTGATGGGGGCTTGGCCCCGAAAAAAAACTCACAGCCGTTCGGAAAGAAGTCCAATTTCACCAAATATGAAAGGAAGCAACACTGCTACAATTGTGGATCCCAGGAGCATCTACGCAAGGATTGCCGAGCTGCATTAAAGTGTTTCCGCTGCAATCAGACTGGACACATGTCTAAGGATTGCCCGAGTGCTGCTGCCGTAAACGTTGCATATGAGGAAAAACGCCTGAAGTCTCTTAAAATTAACGACGTGCAAGTCAAGGGGCTCATAGACCCCGTTGCAGATGTTTCCCTATTAAAGATGTCAGTGTTCGGCAAAATGAGTGTTATCCATCTGCAAGCCAGTTCGTCAACTTTGAGGGGACTTGGAAACAACATCACACGCTCCGCTGGGCAGTTTACGGCAGAAGTGGAGATCGACGGAATGCGACTGGCACACAAATTCCTTGTGGTGGCCGATCATGCCGTCGGATGCGAATTGTTGCTTGGACACGACTTTATATCCAAGTTCACAATGACATCAACGCCAGGAGGATATAAGTTTTCTCCCCTGCCGGGGGAGGAAACTGAGGACACCAAACAGATAAGTATTTACAACGTGGTCGAAGCAAATACTGACATAAACATTCCATCGCAGTTCAGAGATGCCGTCCAATCAATGATTCAGGACTTTACTGAAAAGAAGCAGACTGCAGTGTGCCCGCTCATGCTGAAGATCGTACCGGACGAGAAAATAGCGCCGTTTCGACATTCGCCAAGTCGAGTGGCCATCAGAGAAGCCGACGTTGTCAAGCAGCAGATCGATGAATGGGCCAACGCTGGGATAATACGACGCTCATCATCAAATTTCGCCAGTCGGACTGTAATTGTCAAGAAAAAGGATGGGAGCAGCCGGGTCTGCGTGGACTATCGTCAGTTGAACAAGATGGTCTTGAAAGATTGCTTTCCCGTTCCAATCGTTGAAGAGGTGCTGGAAAAACTGGAAAATGCTAAGGTGTTCACCATCATGGACTTAGAAAATGGGTTTTTCCACGTTCCAGTGGAAGAAAGCAGCAAAAAATATACGGCGTTCATAACGAAGGAACGCCTCTTTGAGTTCAACCGTGAGCCTTTCGGTTTTTGCAATTCGCCAGCAGTTTTCATCCGTTTTATAAGTTTTGTATTTCAAAACCTTATAAATGAAAACATTCTTGACCTGTGCATGGACGATATCGTTATACACGCTGAAACCGCCGACGAATGCCTGGGAAAGCTGAAGAAGGCTTTTGATGCATCAGCTGAATACGGGCTGAAGATAAAGTGGAAGAAGTGCCGATTTCTGCAGTCGACCATTACATTTTTGGGTCATCAAGTTGGAGGAGGGGAAATCAAGCCTGGATTGGAGAAAACCAAAGCCGTCAGCAAGTTCCCGATGCCGAAAAACATAAAGGCTGTGCAGAAACTATTCGCTAATCGCCAAACCACTGACCAATCTGCTGCGAAAAGATGTCCCATTTAAAATGAGTCTGGAGGAGCAGCAGGCGTTCGCTACATTAAAGGAAGCATTGGTGAAAGAGCCGGTCTTGAAACTTTATCGCAGGAATGCAAAAACCGAGATACACACTGATGCGTCAAAGGACGGGTTTGCAGCGGCGTTGTTACAATGGCACGAAGGACAATTGCATCCGATGTTATTCTGGAGTAAGAAAACCTCGGAGTCTGAAGCACGACAGCCTAGCTATATACAGGAAGCCAAAGCAATTTTCCTAGCGTGCAAAAAATTTCGTCAGTACATACTTGGAACAACCAACTTTAAGCTCGTAGCGGATTGCGCTGCTTTCAAGCAAACGTTAAGCAAGAAGGACGTTCCGCGGGAGGTAGCCTAATGGGTCCTGTACTTGCAGGACTACGACTTTGAAGTGGAACACAGACCAGGAGAACGGCTGAAGCATGTGGATTGCCTGAGTAGGTACCCAATTGATGTCATGATGGTATCTTCGGAAGTCACAGCAAGAATTAAGAAAGTCCAGCAGGAGGATACGATGATCAAAGCAGTTTCCGAAATTTTGAAAAGTAAACCATATGACAACTTTAAGTTGAAGGCTGGTCTCGTATACAAAGTGGTGCAAGGCACGGACTTGCTGGCAATACCGAAGTCATTAGAAAAAGAAATAATAACCGACGCTCACAACGCAGGACACTTTGCCGCTCAAAAAACAATGCATACCGTACAGCAGAGCTATTGGATTCCACATCTGGAAGGAAAAGTAATGCAGATCATAGGAAACTGTATGAAGTGTATAATCTACAACAAAAAGCTTGGCAAAAAAGAGGGATTTCTGCATCAAATTGACAAAGGATCACAGCCGCTGTATACTATACACGAGGATCACCTTGGGCCTATGGATGCTACTTCAAAGCAGTACAAGTACATCTTCGCAATGGTTGATAGCTTCAGTAAGTTCGTATGGATGTATCCCACAAAAACAAGAGGAGCAGACGAAGTTCTCAAGAAGTTAAGGGAGTGGTCTGATGTATTTGGTAATCCGGCACGCATAGTAAGCGATCGTGGAGCAGCATTTACATCTTCAAGCTTTGAGGAGTTTGTCAAGGAAAAGAACATCGAACACATATGGAGCACCACAGGAGTACCAAGAGGAAACGGACAAATTGAACGCGTAAACCGATCTATTCTGAGCATCATTTCCAAATTGTCGTCGGAGGAACCTGGAAGATGGTATAAGTTCGTACCGCGAGTTCAGAGGGCTATTAACAGCACTGTTCATGTGTCTACAAAGCGTTGTCCATTTGAGCTGATGATCGGGGTAAAAATGCGTTGTGGACCGGATAGCGACGTACTTCAGCTAATAGAAAAAGAGATGGTTGATAATTTTGAAGACGAGAGGCAAAAGATGCGACAAGAGGCAAAAGAAAATATTCAGCAGGCCCAGGACAGATACAAGGAACAATTCGATAACAAGCGGAAATGCGAATACGGATACAAGGTCGGAGATCTCGTAACCGGAAAAAAAGCCAGCGAATTCTTAGGACCATACGAAATAACCAACGTGAAACGAGGCGGACGCTATAATGTTCGGAAGGCAGCAGACGTCGAAGCACCAAGCAATACGACCACAAGCAATGATAACATGAAATTATGGAGCTTTTCTGTAGAAAACGAGGACGCATGGTCATCAGGGACTGATGACTAATCAGGATGACCGAGTGTAAGAAGGAGTGGGCCAGCTGGCCTATTGAGGGGGCAGCGGAGATAAGCAACAGCAGTAATAACAGCAGCAGAGGAACAGCTGATTAGCAGCAACAGCAGCAGATCAACAGCGGACAGAGAAGAAGAGGAACCGAGCGAAGCAGTGAAAAGGAGAGAACAGCAGCATACGGACGTGACTCAAGCAGCAGCAGAAAATCAGCAGAAATAAGCCGTAACATTAAGAACTTTTGTAAGCACACATACCAGGCCACCGCGATAATAATACGAATAAACAATACTCTAAATAATATCTAAAATATATATTCTTGATCAGCATCAATAGCCGAATCGATTGAGCCCTGTCTGTCTGTCCGTCTCTCCGTCCGTCCGTCCGTCCGTCCGTCTGTTCGTCTGTCCGTCCCTATTAGCGCCTAGTGCTCAAAGACTATAAGAGCTAGAGCAACGATGTTTTGGATTCAGACTTCTGTGATATGTCACTGCTACAAAAATATTTCAAAACTTCGCCCCGCCCACTTCCGCCCACACAAAGGACGAAAATCTGTGGCATCCACAATTTTAAAGATATGAGAAATCCAAAAACGCAGAATCGTAGAGAATGACCTTATCTTTTAGACTGCAGAATCTGAATTGGATCGTATTATTATTATAGCCAGCATCAAGAAAACAATTTCATTTTTTTTCGTTCTCTCTCTCTCTAACACACACGTAGCATAGCCGGGTTTGCTTAGAGTAAAACATTAGCGCATAGATCTCAGAGACTATAAAAGCTAGAGCAACCAAATTTGGTATCCACACTCCTTATATATCGGACCGAGACAATTTTGTTTCAAAATTTCGCCACACCCCCTTCCGCCCCCGCAAAAGATGAAAATCTGGGGATATTCACAAATCTCAGAGACTATTAAGGCTAGAGTAACCAAATTTGGTATCCGCACTCCTGTTAGATCTCACTATAGAACGTATATCTCAAAATTTCGCCCCACCCTTTTTGGCCCCCACAAAGGACGAAAATCTGTTGCATCCACAATATTGCACATTCTAGAAAACTAAAAACGCAGAATCATAGAGAACAACCATATCTATCAGATTGCTGAATCTGGATCAGATCAGATCATTTTTATAGCCAAAAGGCACAAATCAATTTGCACTGGCTACGCAGTGCCCGACGTCACGCTCAGACTGATTTTCTGTCTCTCTCGCACGCACTCTTTGTCGTGTCGTTTAATATTAGCGGCGTCTGCCGGAGGAGAGCCATACTGACTTAGTATCGGGTATAACTGTAGAGTTGCGGTGTCCGCAGCAACTCACAACGTTCCCCCTCGTTTTTTGTTGCGATGCCTAGGGATCGATGGCTTTTTGGTTATCATTTGGCAAAGCCTACGCGTGACGACATTTCCAGCCAGAAGTCCATTCCAGATGGAATGGAAAGTGCCAAGCGGGTGGTCTCTCTTTCTCTTTCTGTCTCTGTTAGGTGGATCGTATGTGTGGGTTGGGGAGAAGTTTGGCAATTAATCGAATTAACCCTCCCACTGAGACATAGACTTCCTTCACTGAATCTTAGCAAAAGATCATCATAATTTTTCACCTTTTTTTTGGAGGCAACCGACACTGCTCTTCTCATAAACACCTCCCACATGGTCGGAGATCTCACTCAGTTTCTGCGATTGCAGCTGCAAATCCTTCACCCATTAATTCTCTGGTAAGCCCCAGTCCTCTGACATCAGTTAAGCTCTGCGCATAACCCATTTCGAAGTCGGGATGTGTTAATGTGACTGCAACGACGATAACGACAATAAGAGAAAGAGAGGGAGAGAGAGAGATCGGAACGGAACGGAACGAACCCAGAGATCGGAGAGAGGCAAGGCAACAACAAGCTTAAAATAGATATAAAAGTAAGGCGATAAGCATGGAACCGTCACTGGGTCTGTCTGTCTGTTGACGTCGTTTTCGATGGAGATGTGTGGATGTGGAGATGGGAGAGCGGAGAAGGGGTACCAGAAGAATGTTGACGATGCATGCGTTTTGCGTTGGCTGTCAAATTAATTTCGTACGCTTCCCCGACTGCGATTACCCGAGAGCACGACGACAATCCGAGTTCGACTTCGACTTTGACTGCGTGGGCGAGCTCCGCTCCAAGGGCCCAGGTCCGAAGAAGTGGCGATATGTAGAGAGGGGGGTAATTTACATATCTTTGGAGACGCATGCATAATTTTGAGTTTGACAGTGTCCACGGAGCGGAGTGGGATACGGGGAACAGACCCTACACTTATGACGCAGGCAGCGACATCCTTAGCATACTTAAGGCTGGTGAAATGTGAAATGGTACTCCAGCTCCTCCCACTCCCACTCCACTCCCACTCCTGCTTCTCCTCCTCCCCCCACCCATATGTATAGAATTCGCCACAAAAGCCCCCTGCGTCCGAGAATTCGTGGAATGACTGCACAAATCGTTACCTGGGTGGTCCCTCCACTCGACTCGACTCCACTCCACTCCACTCGAGTCGCCTCTACTCTGGTTCGACTTTGGCTGTTGCTCGGACCTCGAGATGGCGACTCGCCCGGTGGTTTATGAGGCACGTGCGCTGGCGTTCACTGCCCATTGAGTTGCTTATTTACGGCTCGAAAGTATTTCGTTCCCCCAATACCCCATCCCAATCCCAATCCCAGTACCAATCACAATCACCAAACCCCGTGTGCCCCATCCATCCCACGCTACGGCTGTATTTATATTGGTGTGAAGTCAAGTGAAGTAATAAGAGTGGCAATTGCCGGGCCTGCCTGGGTCTGTGGGATACGCATCTGATGATTGGATTTGAATACGGATTGGATACGGAATAGTAGTGTGTAGTACCTACACACATGCAATTTCATTTCCCTGAAGAATCATATATCATAAACCATCATAGGTATAAACTTTAAATCGCAATCAAATTATCATAACATCGCTCGAAAGACCGCCAGCTAGTATGCACATTGGCAAAGGATCACCCAAGAGCCATCCACATATCTCCAAACTAGCTGCACAAACTACTTTTTCCATTGGCTAATACGATCAATTAGGCAAATGTTTCAGTTAAGTCATAAAAAGCCAGCATTGAGCTGGCCGCAGACGTAGACGTAGATCGGGACTGAGAGCGGTACCGTCATAACTCAACGACACTTCACTTGCCTGCGGAGCTGCGTTGACAACTCAACTTGTTTGGGCCGACATATCTGGACAGATACGATCGCTAGTCGGAGTTGGACCACACCAATGCCAGTCAATGCCAGGCCCGCGTTTTTATTGCATTTCAGACAGCAACAACCCAGGGAGATGGAGGAAGCCAGAGGTAGGAGAGGCAGGAGCGGTAGGAGAGGGAAAAACGACTCAAATCAAATGAAAATCTCTTTCAAATTGATTTGCTGCGACTGCAGGCAGTGCCGTGCAATGAAAACCCATGTCGCAGCAGCGCAGTCGCCGTCCAGCTGTGCGGCTGTCGTTCTGTTCGAAAAGGTAGAAACATTTCAATCGGTGCCTGGCCTGGAATGGAACTGGAACTGAAACTGGAAGAGACCTGGTCGGGGGGTGGTGGTGCTGGTATCGGCCCTGTGACCGTATATAATTTGTTTACATTGTATTGAGTTGTTGGCTCGCCGCCTGCTGCCCTCCGCTACATTTTAATTGGTCCATGGGTGGGGGGCCAGAGGCCGCACACGTTGATGTTTCGATAAGCCCAGTCAGTGCCAGTGTCAGGCGATCTCCCAGTCGGGGTCATGCGTGGACCGCCGTCCCACCCATATGATCTCCATGGCTTTTCCCTCTTTCTCTTGTTTTTTTTTTGCCAGCAGAAGACTTTATTTATGAGCTTGAGCATGCCGGAAGTCTATGATTAGACCAAGTCATTTATCAAAAATGTGTGTATGCCCCGAGAGTATCTGTAAAAAAAACAAAATATCCAGTTAATAACTTGATCGACTCCGAATGCGGGCCGAAGTTTTCTGGGTTCTCTACAACGCAGCGAATGTATAGTAAAGCACCTGGAAAAGGAGAAAAGAATAAAAGAGAAAAGAAAAGAAGAAACGTTAGGAGCGCGTTAAACCTCTTAAGTTCCTATTCAGCTTTGACAGTTTTCTTAATGTATTGTGGCCGGGCTGCGCTTCCTCTATTCAGGAAAAAAAAAATAAAAAATGGAATGGAAGACTCGAAACGCCTTTGTGTGCGGAACCCACAGGGGAATTTCATCTTGAGAATCTATTTGTTTGCTGTCGCACTCAGTGTAATGATCTGCGTTTGTCATTCGGCCAGAGAATCCGAAAGATACGAAAGCATACGGCACACAGTGCGTGGGAGTGGAGGATGGTGTAGGAGGAGGAGGAGGAGGAGAAGAAGGAGGGAGTTCCTATAAACAGATGTTTCACCAGAAGTGAATGGGACAACCCTCTAACGTTTACTCGAGAATCTTTCACTTTTTATGAAAATCACTAGGAATACGAACAAATATTTGGGACTGAAAAGTAGGTACAATACAATACACTCGTACATTGGTAAATATTATTCATTTAAGCTTCTGCTAATGTGTGACAAAAAGCTAATTTGCTCAAGAACTTTCCCAACCTAAGAATTCGATCATCGTGACAAAACTCAAGAGTTCCATGTCACAGGGCCAAGCAGCTGTGAGATCATTTCAGATCAATTGGTTCAGCTTATGTCGGGTTTCGGTTTTCTATGCGGAAAAGTCAGAAATTTACGAGTTCAGTGCAGAGAAAGGAATTCGTTCTACCTTCCTTGTTCCCGTTGCCCGGCAATGGTGATGATGATGATGGGCCAGCCAGACACCGAAGGAGGTCTGCACTCATAACTCATCAATAATATTCGAACCTAAATAAGACATTTTATTGTTGTAAACTAAATTGAATTCCCGCTGCGAGAGAAAGAGTATATTGTCGATGCGAGTGTCCAGAGAGTTCTCTCAGGTGTTAGCCCAGTGTCGGCACCGAACCAAAGGACCAGACCTGACCAGCGTTAGGGGGGAGAGAGACATCAAAGAGAACTGGGGACTGCCTGTCCCTGGCCTTTCCTTGCCTGTCCTGTCCGTTGTTATTATTGTTATTACTATATTGCAAGTAGATCAAAGTCGAAGCCCTCTCGGCCCGAGCATTAATCTGGCGTATACGGCTACCGCTACCTGTTGTCTTGACCCATCTGCTGACGGGACGGCTGATCTCTACTGTCGGATCTGGTTGTCCGACTTCTGTCGTCGCTCAGCCCCTCTTCTTACACCAGTTTCCGTAATTTCGTAAAAGCGATTTGTGTTCTGCTTTTGGCTGGAACGATTCTGCGAAACTAATTGATTGTTTTGCTGGGTCTCCCTCTTTCTCTCTCTCTGTTGGTTGGCCTCTTGCTGGCGGCAACGCAAGACAAGTTAATTTTCTCACACCTTTTTCTACGAATTAATTTGTTGGAGATTTCAATGGCTAATCAAGGGAGAACCAGGCCGATCTGCTGGAAGTTTCAGATAATTGTACAATGTTTAATGGTCGGCCGATCTACGGAATCGGGTTTCGTGTATCCCAAATGGCCAATTGATGGGAAATTGGCTCCATCAGGCCTGGCCTGGGTTGATCAAAGCGAACGATTTCCATTGTGTAGTGGCCAGTTGTGACTCTAAAACTCCAGAGAACAGCTTGGGAAGTACGGCCCTCGCGTTTAACATTAACTCTACTCTTTACAAAAACAAGATAAGAGATCAATTACAAGAGAGCAGTAGTTAAAGCTTCCATTGAAGAGCTTAATGTCTAATTTAGAGAAGCAGCGTGGATCTGTGGGAGTTATGTTTTAAAGCTTTACTAGAAATCATACGATTACTCCGTTAGTCGTGGAAGCTATGTGTAAGCTTTGCTTAGCATCGTACGATTACTCCGTTATCTAGGGAAGCAAGGTGTGAGCTTTGTCTAAAATCGTACGATTACCCCGTTGGTTGTGGAAGGTAAAGTTCCGATCGTAAGGGCTAATGCAAGTAATAGAACTTCTGGCTAGATCATTGCTATAGTGAAGCTGTGCGAATTCGGATGTGTCTTTTTATACAAATATATAGATTTAAGTGAATTTGAAAACGTTGTGCAATCAAACACGTGCCAAGTAAATTGAAGTTCTGGTGGACTACATTATTCCTTTTGGATTAAGAAAAAATAAAAGGTATTTGGACCTTACAATAGTGACACAGCTTTAACAGTCTCGTATCATAGGGCTGGAAATCTTACTACGTTCGACACTGGGAAAGAAAAACCAATTGACCCCCCCTCCAAAAACGAGGTCGTCAAAGTCCATCGATTTCTTAGTAGATCTGGGAAAGACCTCGGATTTTCCAGGAACCAGCATCTACATAAACCAACGATAACTACAACCAAATAAACCAGAAAGAGCCGTCCGAAGATATACTAGAGTGAAACCCGAAGTTATGTGGAGGCATACTTGAGCTGAAGTACATTTTGGAGTAAGACGAGAAGAATGGTTTTCTTGCGAGTTCGGAGAAACTAATATGCCGGCCTCGTCTCCCTTCTCGCTTATGAATCAAGCGCGCGGCTAAGGCTTTCGCATGTAGTTCTTCGCAGTGTGTGGAGTGGTTCTCAAACTGTGAAAATAAAACATTATTCTGCGGCGATCCACACTGCCGTTTAATAGTCGTCGTGTGAAAATGTACCAAAGTATTAGTTTTGAGTCTCGTCATGAGATTTTCCATTTATTAAAGATTAGGCTACGCACTAACTATTTTTTTATTGTATAGATTTAAAAAGAAAAAAAAAAAACCAATAATGTATATAATTACCCATAATTAAAAATTAGCGCAAATGAAAACCACATTTTTTTAAGATCCGCCGTTGAGTGGCAAATCGTCGTCGTACGGGTATGGAAATGGAAAGAAAATCGGTGTTTCATCCGAATTAGAAGTGAAGACCTGTATATTCATAATTTTTCTCCCTTCCTCAGAATATGTTCCTACGTCGCCCCTTGAGCTCAACGGACACGCCGGATAATTCGTATAAAGTATGAGTGAGTTACGAACGTCCTAAAACGGAATTCGCGAGTATTTTCGAAATATATATCTGTCTTATAAAACTTCTATTCTGGTATATGAAACAACCATATCCGTGCCATAATTTAAAGCGGATCGGCTACTAATTTTTCTTTCACGTTTGCCTTCTAGTTATATAATTATCATATTTTTCTCGTCTTTCCAATTTAATTTCTTTTACGCCATATTCTCTACACATAAGTCCTATATACATATACACATATAACTAGGTATATAACCATGAAGTCCAAACCCTTAAATTTTGAATTATTAAATAATAATTAGTAGATAATAATGGAACATTAAACCTTTCGTGTTTGTCCTGAGTAGAGCCTGAGGAAGTCCGATGATCAAATAGAGATGCGCTCGATTAGGGTTATGCTGTCGATTAAACGGCATACAAAGGTAGGGAGGGTAGAGAAGGGGTCAAAGTCATATGAGGTCCCCAAGAGCGACGGAATATATCCTGACTATTTGTCGGTAGTCGGTTAAACAGTTAGTTAAAATTCACATTATTTTCTTTTTGATTTATTTGTAGAGTTCCTTTTGAACATTAAGTCAAGTGTACCTAAAACATCTTTGCGAATGTGTTCGTATAGCGGATAGGAGAGTAGGAAAGATCCCACGACATTCCGGCGAGCTAGTTAGAGCATAGCTAGAGGTACACGTTCCGAAATCCTGCTATACTATTGGTGTCTTACCGTCAAAAAAAGTATGTACAACCTCCATCCGTACATACAATCTCACACCTCTACGAATATGAATTTCTGGCACATTACATAGATTGGCGCCCAACGTGGGGCCAGAGTACGAGTTACTACTGGTTAAAACCCCCAAAAACTTTGCTCGTTGCAATTTTAAATTCCACATTAAAATTAATACTTCCCGTCCAACTACTGTAACGGAGGATATTGATGGAATTTTGGGTTTAAGATTCTGAGTTTCGGAATACCTAACCAAATAGAATCCGCCAGGTAGCAAGGGATGGAAACTGATTTTTTTTTGTTACCAGAATTAATTTGCGAATATACGACAGCTATTCACAAAGGCGGATAGGTCGGCCAAATTATAATAGGATAACCCCAAAAGAGTTTATGAGGGAAGAGTATCGATGGCTTTCGGAAGTCTAATTTTTTAGATATAGATTTGGAAATTAGCCATTGCCAAGGTTACTGACCACATAAACATACCATAGACCAAATTAGATTTCATTGAGGTTATATTCCGGCGACAAGAGAAAGCGTATATCGGACGGAGTCAAGCTCGAAAAGGACAAATATTGGGTATTTAGGAAAATTTTGTAGAATTTATTGAAGCTTTGGTCCTATAATTAGGGATTTCCACATTTAGTGATCAGAACTCGTATTACTGGGTTACCTTAACATGTCACCAGTACAACGTACCCCAGGGGGCAAGGCGTCGGGTGACGTGGACGCCCAGATCTGTGGTATATGTCAAGAAGCCATAAGAAGAAGTCAACTAATATGTACTGCGACTTGTGGGCACCGGTATCATGATACTTGCATGAAAGAATTCGTGAAAAATAACAGAAATTGCCCCGTATGTAGGGCGGAGTTGAATCCGGAGGAACTTTCGTTTGATGAGAATACTCTAGCAGCCGAATTACCACCCGACATGGGTTCGGGTATAGTGCCGTTAGAAGGGGGATCCAACCCGGAGTCAAACACTTCAGAGAGAGGACATCAAAAGTCAAGAGGGGCTAGGCCTAAACAGGGAAGGGGAACTACATCGCGCAGAGGGATGCATACTAGGTTGCAGTCTCAACAATTTCGGGATAATTCTTTGGGCAGTATCAGCCATAGGTCGGGCGAAGGAGATATGCCGGAAAGAACCCTTGAGGTTATACAAGCCCTGATAAAAGGTGAGCAGAAAGATATGATGGTGGAGCTAAGTTCATTCGTTAAGAATTTGATCGAAGAAAACCTACGCGGACAATTAGGTAGGATGACTATAGCTTCAGATAGCACGCCTGTGCAAGCGACAAGGCAAAATCACGAGCCTAATATAACAGGAAACTCGTTGTCTTCAGAAAATGGAAGGGAAAGGGGATTACCACATCCAAATGTCTCTAACAGGGCAATAGCTCCTGGGAAGGCCGCTAATATCTTAGCCAGTTGGCGTCTAAAGTTTGACGGATCCAAAGACGCTATGCACGTCGACGAATTCCTGTACAGGGTTCGTTCACTTACATCCTCCACTTTAAATAACGATTACGAATTACTCTGTGACAATATGCATCTGCTTTTCTCGTCTAAAGCCAGCGATTGGTTTTGGAACTTCCATAGAAAGAACCCACAGTTTTCTTGGCAAACTTTTTCTGCCTTATTTGGACAACGATTCGATGATGCTAAAGATGATTTCGACTTGTGGGAGTTGATTAGAAAACGCCGTCAGAGAGAGGGTGAATCGTTTGACGATTACCAGACGGCCGTCAAAGAATTAGTGTCCAGGCTCTCACACGAGGTTAGCGAAAATAAGTTAGTAGACATTTTAAAACGTAACGCAAAAACGGCCCTCAGATATGAACTCTTGCATCTCAAAATCAGCGATCGAACTGGCCTGAGAGAAGAAGTTCGCAAGCATGAAAACTTCTGTAAAGACAACCATAACCCTTTTCCACGAGGTAAATTCAGCAAACCGAATGTAGCAGAAATACTTACGGACAATGAAGAAACGGAGGAAGAAGACGTTTCGCAGATTTATCGTAAGAAACTAGTATGCTGGAACTGCGACCAGGAAGGGCATCGTTTTGATGATTGTTTAGGAGAAAGGCGAATTTTCTGCTATGGGTGTGGTGCTAAGGATATTTATAAACCTCGATGCGTCAAATGTAACCCAGCGAAAAACTTGAAACGGGATGTACCGACCGGAGCCCAGTCAGTACATCCGACCAAGAACAGCAACTAAACGAAAGTAAACCAACTACCTTAAGAGGGCTTTCCGAAGGGGTAGTTGACGTAAAACCGGATATGATACTACACCAAATTTGTACAGGTATAGATGTAGCGACTCACACGATGGAGAGCAAAGAGTTAGATTTAGAAAATGTGAATACGTGGTTTAAATTGATAGTTAAGCCCAAACGATCGACGGTCCGGAGACGAGCGTTCTGGAAAAAGGTCCAATCTGTTCGAAAACGTTTAGTCTCAGCAGTTATTCTGAGTTCAGATAACCGATTGTACACGGAGGTAATGATCGAAGGGCAAACTTATAAGGCTTTGCTGGATTCAGGAGCAACCATTAGTTGTTTGGGTGGGAGAGCAGCAACCTTTTTAGCACATCACCCAGAATCTCAGAAGTGTTTGGGAACCATACGCACTGCCAGCAACGAAGCTTGTACCGTAGTGTCCAAATTGGTGGTTCCGATTGAATTCCGTAAAATAGTTAAGGAAGTAGAGTTCTTTATCATACCAGATTTAAAGCAAGATGTTTATTTAGGAGTTGACTTTTGGAAAGACTTCGGTCTTCTATCCCAATTATTGACCCGAGAAGGAACTGTGAGCTGTTTGGAGAATAGAGACGACACGATTATGAAGGAAACGCCTAAAATGCATTCCCTAAATGAAGAACAAAGGAACCAATTAGAGGCGGTAATAAGAACCTTCCCGTCATATGAATGCGACGGACTAGGTCGTACACACCTAATACAACATTCTATGGTAATCAATGCCGAAGTACCCGTCAAACAACGACATTGGCCCATTTCCCCCGCGAAAGAGAAAGTGATGTTCGAAGAAGTAGAGAAGATGATTAAGCTGGGCGTGATAGAACCTTCAAATAGTCCATGGAGTAGCAATTTGTAGTGGCCAGTTGTGACTCTAAAACTCCAGAGAACAGCTTGGGAAGTACGGCCCTCGCGTTTAACATTAACTCTGCTCTTTACAAAAACAAGATAAGAGATCAATTACAAGAGAGCAGTAGTTAAAGCTTCCATTGAAGAGCTTAATGTCTAATTTAGAGAAGCAGCGTGGATCTGTGGGAGTTATGTTTTAAAGCTTTACTAGAAATCATACGATTACTCCGTTAGTCGTGGAAGCTATGTGTAAGCTTTGCTTAGCATCGTACGATTACTCCGTTATCTAGGGAAGCAAGGTGTGAGCTTTGTCTAAAATCGTACGATTACCCCGTTGGTTGTGGAAGGTAAAGTTCCGATCGTAAGGGCTAATGCAAGTAATAGAACTTCTGGCTAGATCATTGCTATAGTGAAGCTGTGCGAATTCGGATGTGTCTTTTTATACAAATATATAGATCCAAGTGAATTTGAAAACGTTGTGCAATCAAACACGTGCCAAGTAAATTGAAGTTCTGGTGGACTACATTATTCCTTTTGGATTAAGAAAAAATAAAAGGTATTTGGACCTTACAATAGTGACACAGCTTTAACAGTCTCGTATCATAGGGCTGGAAATCTTACTACGTTCGACACTGGGAAAGAAAAACCAATTGACCCCCCCTCCAAAAACGAGGTCGTCTAAGTCCATCGATTTCTTAGTAGATCTGGGAAAGACCTCGGATTTCCCAGGAACCAGCATATACATAAACCAACGATAACTACAACCAAATAAACCAGAAAGAGCCGTCCGAAGATATACTAGAGTGAAACCCGAAGTTATGTGGAGGCATACTTGAGCTGAAGTACATTTTGGAGTAAGACGAGAAGAATAGTTTTCTTGCGAATTCGGAGAAACTAATATGCCGCACTCGTCACCCTTCTCGCTTATGAATTAAGCGCGCGGCTAAGGCTTTCGCATGTAGTTCTTCGCAATGTGTGGAGTGGCTCTCAAACTGTGAAAATAAAACATTATTCTGCGGCGTTCCACACTGCCGTTTAATAGTCGTCGTGTGAAAATGTACCAAAGTATTAGTTTTGAGTCTCGTCATGAGATTTTCCATTTATTAAAGATTAGGCTACGCACTAACTATTTTTTTATTGTCTAGATTTAAAAAGAAAAAAAAAAACCAATAATGTATATAATTACCCATAATTAGAAATTAGCGCAAATGAAAACCACATTTTTTTAAGATCCGCCGTTGAGTGGCAAATCGTCGTCGTACGGGTATGGAAATGGAAAGAAAATCGGTGTTTCATCCGAATTAGAAGTGAAGACCTGTATATTCATAATTTTTCTCCCTTCCTCAGAATATGTTCCTACGTCGCCCCTTGAGCTCAACGGACACGCCGGATAATTCGTATAAAGTATGAGTGAGTTACGAAACTTCCTTAAACGGAATTCTCGAGTATTTTCGAAATATATATCTGTCTTATAAAACTTCTATTCCGGTATATAAAACAACCATATCCGTGCCATAATTTAAAGCGGATCGGCTACTAACTTTACTTTCACGTTTGCCTTCTAGTTATATAATTATCATATTTTTCTCTTCTTTCCAATTTAATTTCTTTTACGCCATATTCTCTACACATAAGTCCTATATACATATATACATATAACTAGGTATAACTGGATACTATTTCCTCCTTCTTTATTTAATTACTTTATGCTAAGTTTATACTTATCTGGAAAACCATGAAGTCCAAACCCTTAAATTTTGAATTATTAAATAATAATTAGTAGATAATAATGGAACATTAAACCTTTCGTGTTTGTCCTGAGTAGAGCCTGAGGAAGTCCGATGATCAAATAGAGATGCGCTCGATTAGGGTTATGCTGTCGATTAAACGGCATACAAAGGTAGGGAGGGTAGAGAAGGGGTCAAAGTCATCTGAGTTCCCCAAGAGCGACGGAATATAGCCTGACTATTTGTCGGTAGTCGGTTAAACAGTTAGTTAAAATTCACATTCTTTTCTTTTTGATTTCTTTTGTAGAGTTCCTTTTGAACATTAAATCAAGTGTACCTAAAACATCTTTGCGAATGTGTTCGTATAGCAGATAGGAGAGTAGGAAAGATCCCACGACATTCCGGCGAGCTAGTTAGAGCATAGCTAGAGGTACACGTTCCGAAATCCTGCTATACTATTGGTGTCTTACCGTCAAAAAAAGTATGTACAACCTCCATCCGTACATACAATCTCACACCTCTACGAATATGAATTTCTGGCACATTACATAGATTGGCGCCCAACGTGGGGCCAGAGTACGAGTTACTACTGGTTAAAACCCCCAAAAACTTTGCTCGTTGCAATTTTAAATTCCACATTAAAATTAATACTTCCCGTCCAACTACTGTAACGGAGGATATTGATGGAATTTTGGGTTTAAGATTCTGAGTTTCGGAATACCTAACCAAATAGAATCCGCCAGGTAGCAAGGGATGGAAACTGATTTTTTTTTGTTACCAGAATTAATTTGCGAATATACGACAGCTATTCACAAAGGCGGATAGGTCGGCCAAATTATAATAGGATAACCCCAAAAGAGTTTATGAGGGAAGAGTATCGATGGCTTTCGGAAGTCTAATTTTCTAGATATAGATTTGGAAATTAGCCATTGCCAAGGTTACTGACCACATAAACATACCATAGACCAAATTAGATTTCATTGAGGTTATATTCCGGCGACAAGAGAAAGCGTATATCGGACGGAGTCAAGCTCGAAAAGGACAAATATTGGGTATTTAGGAAAATTTTGTAGAATTTATTGAAGCTTTGGTCCTATAATTAGGGATTTCCACATTTAGTGATCAGAACTCGTATTACTGGGTTACCTTAACATGTCACCAGTACAACGTACCCCAGGGGGCAAGGCGTCGGGTGACGTGGACGCCCAGATCTGTGGTATATGTCAAGAAGCCATAAGAAGAAGTCAACTAATATGTACTGCGACTTGTGGGCACCGGTATCATGATACTTGCATGAAAGAATTCGTGAAAAATAACAGAAATTGCCCCGTATGTAGGGCGGAGTTGAATCCGGAGGAACTTTCGTTTGATGAGAATACTCTAGCAGCCGAATTACCACCCGACATGGGTTCGGGTATAGTGCCGTTAGAAGGGGGATCCAACCCGGAGTCAAACACTTCAGAGAGAGGACATCAAAAGTCAAGAGGGGCTAGGCCTAAACAGGGAAGGGGAACTACATCGCGCAGAGGGATGCATACTAGGTTGCAGTCTCAACAATTTCGGGATAATTCTTTGGGCAGTATCAGCCATAGGTCGGGCGAAGGAGATATGCCGGAAAGAACCCTTGAGGTTATACAAGCCCTGATGAAAGGTGAGCAGAAAGATATGATGGTGGAACTAAGTTCATTCGTTAAGAATCTGATCGAAGAAAATCTACGCGGACAATTAGGTAGGATGACTATAGCTTCAGATAGCACGCCTGTGCAAGCGACAAGGCAAAATCACGAGCCTAATATAACAGGAAACTCGTTGTCTTCAGAAAATGAAAGGGAAAGGGGATTACCACATCCAAATGTCTCTAACAGGGCAATAGCTCCTGGGAAGGCCGCTAATATCTTAGCCAGTTGGCGACTAAAGTTTGACGGATCCAAAGACGCTATGCACGTCGACGAATTCCTGTACAGGGTTCGTTCACTTACATCCTCCACTTTAAATAACGATTACGAATTACTCTGTGACAATATGCATCTGCTTTTCTCGTCTAAAGCCAGCGATTGGTTTTGGAACTTCCATAGAAAGAACCCACAGTTTTCTTGGCAAACTTTTTCTGCCTCATTTAGACAACGATTCGATGATGCTAAAGATGATTTCGACTTGTGGGAGTTGATTAGAAAACGCCGTCAGAGAGAGGGTGAATCGTTTGACGATTACCAGACGGCCGTCGAAGAATTAGTGTCCAGGCTCTCACACGTGGTTAGCGAAAATAAGTTAGTAGACATTTTAAAACGTAACGCAAAAACGGCCCTCAGATATGAACTCTTGCATCTCAAAATCAGCGATCGAACTGGCCTGAGAGAAGAAGTTCGCAAGCATGAAAACTTCTGTAAAGACAACCATAACCCTTTTCCACGAGGTAAATTCAGCAAACCGAATGTAGCAGAAATACTTACGGACAATGAAGATATGGAGGAAGAAGACGTTTCGCAGATTTATCGTAAGAAACTGGTATGCTGGAACTGCGACCAGGAAGGGCATCGTTTTGATGATTGTTTAGGAGAAAGGCGAATTTTCTGCTATGGTTGTGGTGCTAAGGATATTTATAAACCTCGATGCGTCAAATGTAACCCAGCGAAAAACTTGAAACGCGATGTACCGACCGGAGCCCAGTCAGTACATCCGACCAAGCAACTAAACGAAAGTAAACCAACTACCTTAAGAGGGCTTTCCGAAGGGGTAGTTGACGTAAAACCGGATATGATACTACACCAAATTTGTACATGTATAGATGTAGCGACTCAAACGATGGAGAGCAAAGAGTTAGATTCAGAAAATGTGAATACGTGGTTTAAATTGATAGTTAAGCCCAAACGATCGACGGTCCGGAGACGAGCGTTCTGGAAAAAGGTCCAATCTGTTCGAAAACGTTTAGTCTCAGCAGTTATTCTGAGTTCAGATAACCGATTGTACACGGAGGTAATGATCGAAGGGCAAACTTATAAGGCTTTGCTGGATTCAGGAGCAACCATTAGTTGTTTGGGTGGGAGAGCAGCAACCTTTTTAGCACATCACCCACAGTCTCAGAAGTGTTTGGGAACCATACGCACTGCCAGCAACGAAGCTTGTACCGTAGTGTCCAAATTGGTGGTCCCGATTGAATTCCGTAAAATAGTTAAGGAAGTAGAGTTCTTTATCATACCAGATTTAAAGCAAGATGTTTATTTAGGAGTTGACTTTTGGAAAGATTTCGGTCTTCTATCCCAATTATTGACCCGAGAAGGAACTGTGAGCTGTTTGGAGAATAGAGACGACACGATTATGAAGGAAACGCCTAAAATGCATTCCCTAAATGAAGAACAAAGGAACCAATTAGAGGCGGTAATAAGAACCTTCCCGTCATATGAATGCGACGGACTAGGTCGTACACACCTAATACAACATTCTATGGTAATCAATGCCGAAGTACCCGTCAAACAACGACATTGGCCCATTTCCCCCGCGAAAGAGAAAGTGATGTTCGAAGAAGTAGAGAAGATGATTAAGCTGGGCGTGACAGAACCTTCAAATAGTCCATGGAGTAGCAATTGCGTCCTAGTAAAGAAAGGGAACAAGAATAGGTTATGCCTTGATTCTCGAGAGATCAACAAATATACCCGAAAAGATGCATACCCCCTTCCCCATATAGATGGGATACTCAGTCGATTGCCACCTGCCAAATACATAACGGGACTCGATATGAAGCATGCTTATTGGCAAATTCCCCTAGAGGAGTCTTCACGCCAATACACCGCGTTTACCATACCTAACCGACCGCTGTATCAATACAAAGTTATGCCTTTTGGTCTAACCAATGCCTCACAAACCCTCTGTCGTTTAATGGATAAGGTAATACCTGCTAACTTGCGTACGAGAGTGTTTGTTTACCTCGATGACTTACTAATTTTATCAGACGATTTCGAATCCCATTTAATGTTACTGAGAGAAGTTGCAGTACACTTACGAAAGGCTAATCTTACGATAAACATTGCCAAGTCGCACTTTTGCATGCGTGAGATTAAGTATCTGGGGTTCATCATTGGATAGGGACAGGTAAAGACGGATCCGAGTAAAATTGAAGCTATTAAAGAATTCCCCGTTCCCAATTGCGACGATTCCTTGGTCTTGCTGGGTGGTACCGTCGTTTCGTTGACAATTATGCCACGGTAAGTTGCGCCCTCACAGAACTATTAAAGAAACCGAAAGCGTATGCGTGGAACCCTGTGGCCAATCAGGCATTTGAAAAACTTAAACAGTGCCTGACGTCAGCTCCCATTTTGTCTACTCCTGATTTCTCAAAACCCTTTTTGCTGTTATGTGATGCTAGTACTGTAGGAATTGGTTGTGTGTTAGCTCAGAAAAACGAAGAAGGAGAAGAATTACCCGTAGCATTCATGTCCGAGAAGCTATCTAAAGCTCAGAAAAACTACTCAGTCACGGAATTAGAATGTTTAGCGGTGATAAAGGGAATTAAAAAGTTTCATGCTTATGTAGAAGGTCAGGCATTCGAGGTGATAACCGATCATGCCTCATTACAATGGCTTATGCGTCAGAAGGAGTTGTCTGGTAGATTAGCTCGATGGGCCATAAAACTACAGGGATTCTCTTTTGAGATTACGCACCGGAAGGGCTCACTAAACGTGGTAGCGGATGCCCTATCGCGTAAAGAGGAAATTACTGTTTCTGAAATGGAAGAGCAGGGTCCGATAGTTGATCTGTCTGCCGCAGAATTTAAATCACCATAATATATGACCTTAATTGATAACATTCGCGCTAAGCAAGACAAATTACCAGACTTGAAGATTCTCAATGATTTTGTCTACAAAAGAACCGAACCTGATCAGGGAAATAATGGTGTAGATAATCTATCTTGGAAATTGTGGATTCCTAGGGACCTCACCCAAGGTGTAATCTCGCGGGCTCATGATCCGCCCAATGCCGCTCACAGTGGAGTAGGGAAAACCATCCAAAAGATTAAAAGATATTTGTTTTGGCCAAAAATGAAGAAGCAAATACGTGAGTATGTAACTCATTGTGAAGTGTGTCGTCACACCAAACACCCGAACACCGGGTTGAAACCACCCATGGGAAAACCAATGGTGTCTGATCGTCCGTTTCAAAAGCTTTATATGGATTTGCTGGGTCCATATCCCCGATCCAAGAAAGGGCATATTGGTTTACTTATTATCGTAGATCACTTCACAAAATTTCATTTCCTATGCCCCCTTAGGGTGTTTACTTCCAATCGGGTGTGCGATTACCTCGAAAATTATTTGTTCTGTACATTTGGAGTCCCCGAGGTGATATTAACAGATAACGGATCTCAATTCGTTTCTGGAGCCTTTCAGGCTTTTCTAACCCGCTTTGGGATACAACATATTCGTACGGCGATATATTCACCACAGGCGAATGCCAGTGAGAGACTCAATAGATCGGTGTTAGCAGCTATAAGAGCTTACATAAGCCGGGATCATTCCACTTGGGATACCAAATTACCGGAAATCAGTGCTGCTCTCAGATCCAACATTCACCAAAGCACCGGGTACTCGCCCTATTTCCTAACCTTTGGACAAAATATGATTCTGAATGGCAAAGACTATGAGTTGCTTCGCCGCTTAAGACTCTTATCGGAGGATAGCCGCATTAGTTATCCGGAAGCACTACAAATTATTCGCGAATCGGCAAAGAAAAAGGTGAAAGAGTCACATGAACAAAATGCTAGGCGATATAATCTACGCTGTCGGAAAGTAGAGTTTAAGGTTGGAGAGCCAGTACTTGCCCGCAATTTCTGCCAAAGCAATGCTATTAAAAAGTTCAATGCAAAGTTAGCGCCGGTTTTTATTTCAGCCGTGGTATCTAGACGAGTTGGCTCATCCTATTATCAACTGAAGAACGAACAGGGTAAAAACTTAGGAATATTTCACCTCAAAGACATACAAGTGAAACACTAGGCAACTGTCCTTTTTCCGTTTAGGCTTCGCCAGTTAAAACTAGCGCTTCCTCAACTGTGGTGTAGTGGCCAGTTGTGACTCTAAAACTCCAGAGAACAGCTTGGGAAGGACGGCCCTCGCGGTTAACATTAACTCTGCTCTTTACAAAAACAAGATAAGAGATCAATTACAAGAGAGCAGTAGTTAAAGCTTCCATTGAAGAGCTTAATGTCTAATTTAGAGAAGCAGCGTGGATCTGTGGGAGTTATGTTTTAAAGCTTTACTAGAAATCATACGATTACTCCGTTAGTCGTGGAAGCTATGTGTAAGCTTTGCTTAGCATCGTACGATTACTCCGTTATCTAGGGAAGCAAGGTGTGAGCTTTGTCTAAAATCGTACGATTACCCCGTTGGTTGTGGAAGGTAAAGTTCCGATCGTAAGGGCTAATGCAAGTAATAGAACTTCTGGCTAGATCATTGCTATAGTGAAGCTGTGCGAATTCGGATGTGTCTTTTTATACAAATATATAGATTTAAGTGAATTTGAAAACGTTGTGCAATCAAACACGTGCCAAGTAAATTGAAGTTCTGGTGGACTACATTATTCCTTTTGGATTAAGAAAAAATAAAAGGTATTTGGACCTTACAATAGTGACACAGCTTTAACAGTCTCGTATCATAGGGCTGGAAATCTTACTACGTTCGACACTGGGAAAGAAAAACCAATTGACCCCCCCTCCAAAAACGAGGTCGTCAAAGTCCAGCGATTTCTTAGTAGATCTGGGAAAGACCTCGGATTTCCCAGGAACCAGCATATACATAAACCAACGATAACTACAACCAAATAAACCAGAAAGAGCCTTCCGAAGATATACTAGAGTGAAACCCGAAGTTATGTGGAGGCATACTTGAGCTGAAGTACATTTTGGAGTGAGACGAGAAGAATAGTTTTCTTGCGAATTCGGAGAAACTAATATGCCGCACTCGTCACCCTTCTCGCTTATGAATTAAGCGCGCGGCTAAGGCTTTCGCATGTAGTTCTTCGCAATGTGTGGAGTGGCTCTCAAACTGTGAAAATAAAACATTATTCTGCGGCGATCCACACTGCCGTTTAATAGTCGTCGTGTGAAAATGTACCAAAGTATTAGTTTTGAGTCTCGTCATGAGATTTTCCATTTATTAAAGATTAGGCTACGCACTAACTATTTTTTTATTGTATAGATTTAAAAAGAAAAAAAAAAACCAATAATGTATATAATTACCCATAATTAGAAATTAGCGCAAATGAAAACCACATTTTTTTAAGATCCGCCGTTGAGTGGCAAATCGTCGTCGTACGGGTATGGAAATGGAAAGAAAATCGGTGTTTCATCCGAATTAGAAGTGAAGACCTGTATATTCATAATTTTTCTCCCTTCCTCAGAATATGTTCCTACGTCGCCCCTTGAGCTCAACGGACACGCCGGATAATTCGTATAAAGTATGAGTGAGTTACGAAACTTCCTTAAACGGAATTCTCGAGTATTTTCGAAATATATATCTGTCTTATAAAACTTCTATTCCGGTATATAAAACAACCATATCCGTGCCATAATTTAAAGCGGATCGGCTACTAACTTTACTTTCACGTTTGCCTTCTAGTTATATAATTATCATATTTTTCTCTTCTTTCGAATTTAATTTCTTTTACGCCATATTCTCTACACATAAGTCCTATATACATATATACATATAACTAGGTATAACTGGATACTATTTCCTCCTTCTTTATTTAATTACTTTATGCTAAGTTTATATTTATCTGGAAAACCATGAAGTCCAAACCCTTAAATTTTGAATTATTAAATAATAATTAGTAGATAATAATGGAACAATAAACCTTTCGCGTTTGTCCTGAGTAGAGCCTGAGGAAGTCCGATGATCAAATAGAGATGCGCTCGATTAGGGTTATGCTGTCGATTAAACGGCATACAAAGGTAGGGAGGGTAGAGAAGGGGTCAAAGTCATCTGAGTTCCCCAAGAGCGACGGAATATAGCCTGACTATTTGTCGGTAGTCGGTTAAACAGTTAGTTAAAATTCACATTCTTTTCTTTTTGATTTCTTTTGTAGAGTTCCTTTTGAACATTAAATCAAGTGTACCTAAAACATCTTTGCGAATGTGTTCGTATAGCAGATAGGAGAGTAGGAAAGATCCCACGACATTCCGGCGAGCTAGTTAGAGCATAGCTAGAGGGACACGTTCCGAAATCCTGCTATACTATTGGTGTCTTACCGTCAAAAAAAGTATGTACAACCTCCATCCGTACATACAATCTCACACCTCTACGAATATGAATTTCTGGCACATTACAAATTGCGTCCTAGTAAAGAAAGGGAACAAGAATAGGTTATGCCTTGATTCTCGAGAGATCAACAAATGTACCCGAAAAGATGCATACCCCCTTCCCCATATAGATGGGATACTCAGTCGATTGCCACCTGCCAAATACATAACGGGACTCGATATGAAGTATGCTTATTGGCAAATTCCCCTAGAGGAGTCTTCACGCCAATACACCGCGTTTACCATACCTAACCGACCGCTGTATCAATACAAAGTTATGCCTTTTGGTCTAACCAATGCCTCACAAACCCTCTGTCGTTTAATGGATAAGGTAATACCTGCTAACTTGCGTACGAGAGTGTTTGTTTACCTCGATGACTTACTAATTTTATCAGACGATTTCGAATCCCATTTAATGTTACTGAGAGAAGTTGCAGTACACTTACGAAAGGCTAATCTTACGATAAACATTGCCAAGTCGCACTTTTGCATGCGTGAGATTTAGTATCTGGGGTTCATCATTGGATACGGACAGGTAAAGACGGATCCGAGTAAAATTGAAGCTATTAAAGAATTCCCCGTTCCCAAGACGGTAAAACAATTGCGACGATTCCTTGGTCTTGCTGGGTGGTACCGTCGTTTCGTCGACAATTATGCAACGGTAAGTTGCGCCCTCACAGAACTATTAAAGAAACCGAAAGCGTATGCGTGGAACCCTTTGGCCAATCAGGCATTTGAAAAACTTAAACAGTGCCTGACGTCAGCTCCCATTTTGTCTACTCCTGATTTTTCAAAACCATTTTTGCTGTTATGTGATGCTAGTACTGTAGGAATTGGTTGTGTGTTAGCTCAGAAAAACGAAGAAGGAGAAGAATTACCCGTAGCATTCATGTCCGAGAAGCTATCTATAGCTCAGAAAAACTACTCAGTCACGGAATTAGAATGTTTAGCGGTGATAAAGGGAATTAAAAAGTTTCTTGCTTATGTAGAAGGTCAGGCATTCGAGGTGATAACCGATCATGCCTCATTACAATGGCTTATGCGTCAGAAGGAGTTGTCTGGTAGATTAGCTCGATGGGCCATAAACCTACAGGGATTCTCTTTTGAGATAACGCACCGGAAGGGCACTAAACGTGGTAGCGGATGCCCTATCGCGTAAAGAGGAAATTACTGTTTCTGAAATGGAAGAGCAGGGTCCAATAGTTGATATATCTGCCGCAGAATTTAAATCACCAGAATATATGACCTTAATTGATAACATTCGCGCTAAGCAAGACAAATTACCAGACTTGAAAATTCTCAATGATTTTGTCTACAAAAGAACCGAACCTGATCAGAGAAATAATGGTGTAGATAATCTGTGGAGATAATGTTTTTTATCCCCAATCGGCCGACTAATTATTTCGAATTAAATAAAACTCGGCGCAGAAATAAAATTACTATATGTTCTTTAATGCGTGACATCCAAATTGCAAGTGTGGCTTGCCTGCCCTTTACATTGCCGCTCCGATCGCTAAGCGCAGCTTCGCTCGGCCGACGTCGGTAGGCAGACGCAAAGCGGAGATAGCGAAGAGCGAGCTGGCAGAGAGCGTTTAGCAGGGCAAGCAAGCGCAAAGCTTTAACAAACAAATGAGTGACATAGACATAAGTAACAAACAAAATAAGCGGCTGAGGGCCAAGAATTAGGTGCTATTTGGCAAGCAGCTAATCGGCTGGGTTCTGCTCCGAACATTCACCCCCCGTTGGAAGGCAAAGGCTTTCAACAGATCCATCCTGAAGGGGCAGAACCGCTATTTTTCCAACGGCCCTCTTGAAGATGCTTGCTTGGGCGCAGCTGGCGGCTACGCTGGGATGATCTTCGAACGCAGCAATCGGCGCTTCTTTACGAAGGCGGTTGTCGTGATTACGTCTTGATCATCGGGAACCTCTGTAATTGTATAGAATGGCAGGAAATTTGGCAATGTAGAAATTGTTGAAAGTTGAATTTCATTTAGCGTGGATATGTAGGTTTTTAATATATGGAAAAGTTCGCGCTGCAGTTCCTGATTCTCCGATCGCAGTTTTTCCACTTGCACCTGGCACTCGAGCAGCTGCTTCCTGCATTGCTGCTCTAAGTTTTGGTACTCCAGCGTAGTGGGTCGAAAATCGTCAATAGAGATGCACAAGGAATTTTCAAAAGCGGCTAAAGCTGCACGCTTATTCTCCGAGCTATCAATGCTTCCTGATACTATCCAACCAAGTTTAGTCTCCTGCAATGTTGGCAATTGGGCTGATAGTCGAATCTGTCCGACGCACATTAAATCGAAGAACAAACCAGAACCTATCAACAGATCGATACGTTGGGGCTTGGAGAAATTAGGATCAGCTAGTTTTAGATTATTCGGCATTGGCCAATCCTTTGCGTCTACGCCGAAGTTAGGCTGCATTTCCGTAATTGATTTGGTGACAATTGCAGCGAAGGAAGCTCGATAGCTTGCGTCCTGCGATTGTACAACTATATGTACAGACTTGCTCGAAGGTAGAATGGAATCTCCGATTCCAGAGATGTGAACATAAGACGAGCGATGATCCAATTGCAACTGATCAGCAAGTCTAGATGTTACAAAGTTTGCCTGTGATGCAGAATCCAAAATGGCACGACATGGGATAAGTGCTCCATAACGATCTGTTACATGGACGAGGGCAGTAGGTAGCAACACGTTCTGGCTAGGCTGAGATTTCTGGAGGGGGAGGGCTGGAACACCCGCTTGCTAGAAGCACAGTCGCGGCCTCTTGCTGGATCGATTCCTCGGCCGGTGAAGAGGAAGATGAAGCACCAGTTCCCGATGGAATGTGGAGTAGCGTGTGATGTTTGGCCTGGCAATGCCTGCAAAGTCCTGACCTGCACCTCTGCAATTCATGGCCTTTGTTGAGGCAGTTTAAACACAAGCGGCTCTTCTTTGCTTCTTTGTATCGTTCAAACGCAGAGAGATTCAGGAATGCCTGACATCTAGATATGTAATGCTCGGAGGAATTGCAATGGTTACATATGGGGTTAGGATGGTCGTTACTGGAGGTGATAAGGGTGACAGGTTTGTCTTCTCCCACCTGTTGACTAGGACTTGTTGCCATGGCCGATCCCAAATTCTCCAGCATCCGACATCTCGCTTCCAGAAATGAGGCCATGCTTGACCACCGAGGCAATCCTGACGTCGGCAAGTTCTCTTCCCATTTCTCCTTTGTTTTGTGGTCCAGTTTCGTGCCTATGATGAGGATCAGCAACCCATCGGATATCTCCTGCGGGGTCGCCAAGGTCTGAAGTGCACGCAAGTGCGAATTGATTTTATCGCTGAGCGCGCGCAAGCCGATAGCCGAGCCCTTCTCCACCCGTTGCAGCCCGAAAATAGCCTTGACGTGTGCCTGAAAATGTAACAGTTTATTATCGAATCGCAACATTAGTAAATTCAACGCCTTGTCGTAATTCTCCTCAGAAAGTTCCAAGGAACGAATCGTATCCAGCGCAGCACCATCTAGACATCCACGAAGATATTGGAATTTTTCAATGATTGGTATACGATGGTCTTTGTGCACCATTGTCGAGAACATCGAGTGGAATTCTGGCCAATCCATGTAGTTCCCACCGAATCGCGGAAGCTGCAACTCGGGCATTCGAGAACGGCCTATACTATTATAGGCGAACAACGACGAATTCCCCTCGAGAGTATGCCGAGCCGTTGAATTGGCAACATTTACCGTGCGAGCAGCCATCAACTCCCGCGACAGCCTGGACCTAACCTTGACATAAACATTCGAAAAGTCCAGCCGGGCATCATGGGCTAACTGCAGGAAATCCAGCCTTTCAAGGCTCGTTTGAGCGGCATCGAAATCCGCATTCATTCGCTTGATTTGCTCTAAGCGAGCTTGAAGTTCTGCCTCATCTAACTCGGCAAGCTCTTCCTTGGTAAGAAAGCGATCCATGGCCTTTAGTTGGCGCGCGATGGACTCGGCCTTGTGCTTGTAGAAATCTACATCACTCGGCATTGCTGCGTTCGCGACATTGGTAGGCTCAGGTGCTGCCATGTTGAGGTTTTAAAAGAGTCTCTCAGCACGACCGAAAAAGACACCCTGTATACGTATAAACGTGAGAACCGAAAGCAAAGGGATTACAGCTAATGCCTTTAGCTGTGCGGCTGTGCGAGCTGTCCGATTCCGCTTTGTACTCCGCTTGTGTGTATTAGTGAGTTCGCTGCACTGCCTACCGCACTGCACTGACCGAATTGTCGCGACAGAGAAATTAATAGCCAGCAATGCGTGTATGTAGGTGTATGTAAGTGTGTTTTAGCACCGAATTGTGCTTAACCGCCGAAAATTTGCTAGGGCTAACGAATGTCGATCGCGAATGATTATTAATTGACACTGCAACTCAGAGATCACGTCGGGGTCACCAATTTTTATGTGGAGATAATGTTTTTTATCCCCAATCGGCCTACTAATTATTTCGAATTAAATAAAACTCGGCGCAGAAATAAAATTACTATACGTTCTTTAATGCGTGACATCCAAATTGCAAGTGTGGCTTGCCTGCCCTTTACATTGCCGCTCCGATCGCTAAGCGCAGCTTCGCTCGGCCGACGTCGGTAGGCAGACGCAAAGCGGAGATAGCGAAGAGCGAGCTGGCAGAGAGCGTTTAGCAGGGCAAGCAAGCGCAAAGCTTTAACAAACAAATGAGTGACATAGACATAAGTAACAAACAAAACAAGCGGCTGAGGGCCAAGAATTAGGTGCTATTTGGCAAGCAGCTAATCGGCTGGGTTCTGCTCCGAACATAATCTATCTTGGAAATTGTGGATTCCTAGGGAACTCACCCAAGGTGTAATCTGGCGGGCCCATGATCCGCCCAATGCCGCTCACAGTGGAGTAGGGAAAACCATCGAAAAGATTAAAAGATATTTGTTTTGGCCAAAAATGAACAAGCAAATACGTGAGTATGTAACTCATTGTGAAGTGTGTCGTCACACCAAACACCCGAACACCGTGTTGAAACCACCCATGGGAAAACCAATGGTGTCTGATCGTCCGTTTCAAAAGCTTTATATGGATTTGCTGGGTCCATATCCCCGATCCAAGAAAGGGCATATTGGTTTACTTATTATCGTAGATCACTTCACAAAATTTCATTTCCTATGCCCCCTTAGGGTGTTTACTTCCAATCGGGTGTGCGATTACCTCGAAAATTATTTGTTCTGTACATTTGGAGTCCCCGAGGTGATATTAACAGATAACGAATCTCAATTCGTTTCTGGAGCCTTTCAGGCTTTTCTAACCCGCTTTGGGATACAACATATTCGTACGGCGATATATTCACCACAGGCGAATGCCAGTGAGAGACTCAATAGATCGGTGTTAGCAGCTATAAGAGCTTACATAAGCGGGGATCATTCCACTTGGGATACCAAATTACCGGAAATCAGTGCTGCTCTCAGATCCAACATTCACCAAAGCACCGGGTACTCGCCCTATTTCCTAACCTTTGGACAAAATATGATTCTGAATGGCAAAGACTATGAGTTGCTTCGCCGCTTAAGACTCTTATCGGAGGATAGCCGCATTAGTTATCCGGAAGCACTACAAATTATTCGCGAATCGGCAAAGAAAAAGGTGAAAGAGTCACATGAACAAAATGCTAGGCGATATAATCTACGCTGTCGGAAAGTAGAGTTTAAGGTTGGAGAGCCAGTACTTGCCCGCAATTTCTGCCAAAGCAATGCTATTAAAAAGTTCAATGCAAAGTTAGCGCCGGTTTTTATTTCAGCCGTGGTATCTAGACGAGTTGGCTCATCCTATTATCAACTGAAGAACGAACAGGGTAAAAACTTAGGAATATTTCACCTCAAAGACATACAAGTGAAACATTAGGCAACTGTCCTTTTTCCGTTTAGGCTTCGCCAGTTAAAACTAGCGCTTCCTCAACTGTGGTGTAGTGGCCAGTTGTGACTCTAAAACTCCAGAGAACAGCTTGGGAAGTACGGCCCTCGCGTTTAACATTAACTCTGCTCTTTACAAAAACAAGATAAGAGATCAATTACAAGAGAGCAGTAGTTAAAGCTTCCATTGAAGAGCTTAATGTCTAATTTAGAGAAGCAGCGTGGATCTGTGGGAGTTATGTTTTAAAGCTTTACTAGAAATCATACGATTACTCCGTTAGTCGTGGAAGCTATGTGTAAGCTTTGCTTAGCATCGTACGATTACTCCGTTATCTAGGGAAGCAAGGTGTAAGCTTTGTCTAAAATCGTACGATTTCCCCGTTGGTTGTGGAAGGTAAAGTTCCGATCGTAAGGGCTAATGCAAGTAATAGAACTTCTGGCTAGATCATTGCTATAGTGAAGCTGTGCGAATTCGGATGTGTCTTTTTATACAAATATATATATCCAAGTGAATTTGGGAACGTTGTGCAGTCAAACACGTGCCAAGTAAATTGAAGTTCTGGTGGACTACATTATTCCTTTTGGATTAAGAAAAATAAAAGGTATTTGGACCTTACAATAGTGACACAGCTTTAACAGTCTCGTATCATAGGGCTGGAAATCTTACTACGTTCGACACTGGGAAAGAAAAACCAATTGACCCCCCTCCAAGAACGAGGTCGTCAAAGTCCATCGATTTCTTAGTAGATCTGGGAAAGACCTCGGATTTTCCAGGAACCAGCATCTACATAAACCAACGATAACTACAACCAAATAAACCAGAAAGAGCCGTCCGAAGATATACTAGAGTGAAACCCGAAGTTATGTGGAGGCATACTTGAGCTGAAGTACATTTTGGAGTAAGACGAGAAGAATGGTTTTCTTGCGAGTTCGGAGAAACTAATATGCCGCCCTCGTCACCCTTCTTGCTTATGAATCAAGCGCGCGGCTAAGGCTTTCGCATGTAGTTCTTCGCAGTGTGTGGAGTGGTTCTCAAACTGTGAAAATAAAACATTATTCTGCGGCGATCCACACTGCCGTTTAATACTCGTCGTGTGAAAATGTACCAAAGTATTAGTTTTGAGTCTCGTCATGAGATTTTCCATTTATTAAAGATTAGGCTACGCACTAACTATTTTTTTATTGTATAGATTTAAAAAGAAAAAAAAAAACCAATAATGTATATAATTACCCATAATTAGAAATTAGCGCAAATGAAAACCACATTTTTTTAAGATCAGCCGTTGAGTGGCAAATCGTCGTCGTACGGGTATGGAAATGGAAAGAAAATCGGTGTTTCATCCGAATTAGAAGTGAAGACCTGTATATTCATAATTTTTCTCCCTTCCTCAGAATATGTTCCTACGTCGCCCCTTGAGCTCAACGGACACGCCGGATAATTCGTATAAAGTATGAGTGAGTTACGAACTTCCTTAAACGGAATTCTCGAGTATTTTCGAAATATATATCTGTCTTATAAAACTTCTATTCCGGTATATGAAACAACCATATCCGTGCCATAATTTAAAGCGGATCGGCTACTAATTTTTCTTTTACGTTTGCCTTCTAGTTATATTATTATCATATTTTTCTCGTCTTTCCAATTTAATTTCTTTTACGCCATATTCTCTACACATAAGTCCTATATACATATACACATATAACTAGGTATAACTTGCTACTATTTCCTCCTTCTTTATTTAATTACTTTATGCTAAGTTTATACTTATCTGGAAAACCATGAAGTCCAAACCCTTAAATTTTGAATTATTAAATAATAATTAGTAGATAATAATGGAACATTAAACCTTTCGTGTTTGTCCTGAGTAGAGCCTGAGGAAGTCCGATGATCAAATAGAGATGCGCTCGATTAGGGTTATGCTGTCGATTAAACGGCATACAAAGGTAGGGAGGGTAGAGAAGGGGTCAAAGTCATCTGAGTTCCCCAAGAGCGACGGAATATAGCCTGACTATTTGTCGGTAGTCGGTTAAACAGTTAGTTAAAATTCAAATTATTTTCTTTTTGATTTCTTTTGTAGAGTTCCTTTTGAACATTAAGTCAAGTGTACCTAAAACATCTTTGCGAATGTGTTCGTATAGCGGATAGGAGAGTAGGAAAGATCCCACGACATTCCGGCGAGCTAGTTAGAGCATAGCTAGAGGTACACGTTCCGAAATCCTGCTATACTATTGGTGTCTGACCGTCAAAAAAAGTATGTACAACCTCCATCCGTACATACAATCTCACACATCTACGAATATGAATTTCTGGCACATTACAATTGAAAATCTAACCAAATACAAATCTGTGCGGCTAAACGTCAAGAAGTACTTATAAATATATTAGTTTTCAAGTTCATTAAAACCATTCAAGATTATCGTATTGATTACTGATTTCTGCTGAAGATCCGCGTGCCTCTAGATATCTCATTAAATTTGTAAACGTTGTGTAAAATTACTTGAGCAAATATTTGTTGAAAAAGATACACCGAGAACCTATGTAGGTACCCTTCAGTCCCCATTCCCTCGTATGATTAGGCGCCTAATTTAACAAGGACCAGGCGGACCTTTGCCATCCACCAAGCCATTAAAATAATTTGGGAGGGGGAATGGGGAAGCCTCCATCAGGCAAAACGGTTTCGAGGGACCACCACGAATTAACCTACCTACAAATTACGCAGGAATAGAAAGAGACCAAGCTCGGGTTTGGGACGTCCAAAAACTGGCTGACACACAAACATCCGGATTGCTGTAGATCGTATAGATATATGCATATGTATGCATACTCCGATATATGTACAACAGACAGATGCTGGAAGCATTGAATAACAACAACATACCCGACGACGACGACGACGACGACGATGGAGACGGCGACGCAGTGGCCCAAGAGGATGAGAGGAGTGGGGAGATGTATCCCCCTGTAGCCGGGGCAAACGGGTCTTCTAGTTCTGCTTCGCATCGCATTAAGCGTAGAACAGTGGCAGCCCCGCCGCACAGCCCAGAGGGATTTACCATACACCCATCAACATTTCAACTTAATTCCTTTTTTGAGTCCCTTTCTGTCACAGCCTAAGATGCTCCCTGGATCTGGCATATGCGACATTTAAGGTCACCTAATATTTGAGAAGTGGTGGCTATGCACAAAAATAAATGAATACACATATCTTATCTAATATTCCTGAGGAACTCTTTGCTAGTTCATATATTTTCCAGAACCAATGGGGAGTAGCTCATTCTTCACTTCTTCCTGGCCGAACCCTCCTGGTTGTTTGACTTGCTGATTGCCAAGGTGCTGCCTGCGATTGCCGCGTATGCCATGTTGCAAGCATGTTGACTGAGTCCGACTCTTCGGTGGCGACTTCTTGCTCCTTTCGCCGGGCGATCCGATACAAATGTATCTACATACAGATACTCGTACACATACGTATAGATGTCTGCGGTCGTCGCGGCTTGTGTGTAAATCAGTAGCTCCGTATTGAGTCGTTGACGTTACATGAACTTTGGCTACGGTTCAATTCGGACCATGGTCCCAGGGATGGTCCACTCTGTAGCTCTTGCTCTTGCTTAGGGGAATTTCATTTTACAGGATATATGCTTTGGGCACGGGCATGCTCGACTGGCTTTGATGCGATCAGTCCGACAGTTAAGTTTCCTTTGGAAATCATTTCTAGCAAGTTATAATTATTACGTATAGTATCTTGACATTTCTTGGTCATATTTCCAGCTTAACTGCTTAGTTGTTCCGCCTCGAAGAACAGATCTTGCTTGCCTTGCCGAAGAACACAGATTCCCACGCAAAAACGGCCTAATCCTGCGCACCTAATCCAATCAGAGCCGAGCAGGAAATGCGGCAATGGCTGTCACTTATCACTTCAGTTACGGCCACCCGCATACGATGTCAACAGAGTGGACTTATCTCTCCTTCCAGTGCTATCCATGACATAGCCAGACCCAGACCCAAACACGTCCCATGCTCATACCATTCCCCATGCCTATAGACATTGCCAATGGCCATTAGTCTGTCTTGGCAATTATCAACGCCCAGGAGTAGATGACTCACGTATGACACTCAAGTCATAATGGAGAGGCACTTAGCCAGGGACCCGATGGCTTTTTACGGTCAACACCGTTCGGGCCAAATTTAGACATTATCGGGGGATTGGGCTACATGCTCGTACGAGAGAGGGAGACACGACACCATACGGATCATTGTTTGTCCAATTTTTTTGCGGTTGTGTAAATGCGTATAATTCCGTTTTATGGCTCCTGTGCTGCACTGCTCATCATCATCATCAGAGGCAGCTCCGACAGCGACAGCGACCGCGATCGCGACTGTGAGCGCATCCACCTCCACTTCCACCTCGCATTCTTTGATGGACTTTAGAAACATACCCCAAAGGGAGTGGGAATATGAAGACCGGGCACCGGGTACCGGGTACCCGGCTACATAAAATTGTATTTAGTCATGCTGCATCACTTTGTAATAATTTTCATTTTGGCGCTTGCTTTGATCTTCAGCCGCGTACCGTGTGTGCGGCCTCCGGGCCCGGCAGCAACAGCAGCAGCTCCACCGCATCGCCATCGCCATCCTCTTCCGAGCCAACTGCCACTATGCGGCGTTCGTCGAGCTGTGTTAAAATTTGTGAAATTATGATCATCGCATCGCGATGAAGGGAATAGAAGGGGTCCAGGAATCGTAGCGCCAATTCTCTTGTTATACCCGATGCTCAAAATGAGTATTGGGGTATATTAGATTTGTGGTGAAAATGGATGTGTGTAACGTCCAGAAGGAATCGTTTCCGACCCCATAAAGTATATATATTCTTGATCAGCATCAATAGCCGAGTCGATTGAGCCATGTCTGTCTGTCCGTCCGTCCGTCCGTCCTTCCGTCCGTCCGTCCGTCCGTCCTTCTGTCCGTCCCCTTCATCGCCTAATGCTCAAAGACTATAAGAGCTAGAGCAACGATGTTTTGGATCCAGACTTCTGTGATATGTCACTGCTACAAAAATATTTCAAAACTTCGCCCCGCCCACTTCCGCCTCCACAAAGGACGAAAATCTGTGGCATCCACAATTTCGACGATACGAGAAAACCAAAAACGCAGAATCGTAGAGAATGACCATATCTTAAAGACTGCAGAATCTGAATTGGATCGTATTATTATTATAGCCAGCATCAAGAAAACAATTTCGTTTTTTCTCGCCCTGTCTCTCTCTCTAACACACACGTAGCATAGGCGGCTTTGCTTAGAGTAAAACATTACCGCATAGATCTCAGAGACTATAAAAGCTAGAGCAACCAAATTTGGTATCCACACTCCTAATATATCGGACCGAGACGAGTTTGTTTCAAAATTTCGCCACAACCCCTTCCGCCCCCGCAAAGGACGAAAATCTGGGGATATTCACAAATCTCAGAGACTAATAACGCTAGAGTAACCAAATTTGGTATCCGCACTCAAAATTTCGTCCCACCCCCTTCCGCCCACACAAAGGACGAAAATCTGTTGCATCCATAATATTGCACATTCGAGAAAACTAAAAACGCAGAATCATAGATAGCGACCATATCTATCAGATTGCTGAATCTGGATCAGATCAGATCATTTTTATAGCCAATAGGAACAAATCAATTTGCAGTGGCTACGCAGCGCCCGACGTCACGCTCAGACTGATTTTCTGTCTCTCTCGCACGCACTCTTTGTCGTGTCGTTTAATATTAGCGGCGTCTGCCGGAGGAGAGCCATACTGACTTAGTATCGGGTATAACCGTAGAGTTGCGGTGTCCGCAGCAACTCACAACGTTCCCCCTCGTTTTTTCTTAAGTTGTTTTTCCCCCATTTTTTTTTGTGCCGGCCTGGCCCTCCCAACCCAACGAATGTAAGTAGTCTGCAATTTGATTGAGCAATCATCAATTGGGCATGAACCAACAGATTTGCGGTGAATGGAATTGAAGGCTCTTCCAAAGGCATAATCGATATTTTGGCATGGGATTGGGCTATGCAAATAAGTTCTGCAGCACTAACGCTCGGGATTGTAATTCTTTAGAACTGAACATATGTACTCAAATTGTACAGGGATTGAGGTTGTAATTTTTCAGATTAATTATATCTACGTTTTAATAATGATATAATGTGGGGGAGGGGAGCTATGTAGATAAAACGGCTCGTTTTGGTGTGCGAGTAGAGCAATAAGAGACAGATGTAAAAAAAACGAGGGGGAACGTTGTGAGTTGCTGCGGACACGCAGTGTCACTACGTTTTATAGTGAAATCTAACAGGAGTGCGAATACTAAATTTGGTTACTCTAGCGTTAATAGTCTTTGAGATTTGTGAATATCCCCAGATTTTCGTCCTTTGCGGGGGCGGAAGGGGGTGTGGCGAAATTTTGAAACAAACTCGTCTCGGTCCGATATATTAGGAGTGTGGATACCAAATTTGGTTGCTCTAGCTTTTGTAGTCTCTGAGATCTAGGCGCTAATGTTTTACTCTAAGCAAAGCCGCCTATGCTACGTGTGTGTTAGAGAGAGACAGGGCGAGAAAAAATGAATTTGTTTTCTTGATGCTGGCTATAATAATAATACGATCCAATTCAGATTCTGCAGTCTTAAAGATATGGTCATTCTCTACGATTCTGCGTTTTTGGTTTTCTTGTATCGTCGAAATTGTGGATGCCACAGATTTTCGTTCTTTGTGGAGGCGGAAGTGGGCGGGGCGAAGTTTTGAAATATTTTTGTAGCAGTGACATATCACAGAAGTCTGGATCCAAAACATCGTTGCTCTAGCTCTTATAGTCTTTGAGCATTAGGCGATGAAGGGGACGGACAGAAGGACGGACGGACGGACGGACGGACGGACGGACAGACGGACAGACAGACATGGCTCAATCGACTCGGCTATTGATGCTGATCAAGAATATATATACTTTATGGGGTCGGAAACGATTCCTTCTGGACGTTACACACATCCATTTTCACCACAAATCTAATATACCCCAATACTCATTTTGAGCATCGGGTATAAAAAGCCCCACGAAAACAAAATCCAAAACCCAAAGAGGGAGAGGTTATGGAGAGGCAGAGGCAGAGGCAGAGAGAGATGGAGCGAAGCAGAGTTGAAAGCCTGACAGGACCACACAAGAAGCTGGAAAAGCCCACACACAGTGAATCAGGAGGGGGTTGGCGTTGCCGTTGCTGTTGCCGGCTGCCAGTTGCCAGTTGCTGTTGGACGGGGCAGTTGATTACATGAACAAACGAACCGAACCGAACCGAAGGCTACCTCTGCACCAGTCGTCCCCAGACCCAGTCTCCAGTCGCCAGACCCCCAGTCCCAGTTTAAGTCCCCGTCCCAGACCCAACCGCAAAAGCCGACGCCAAGATAACGAGTTAACCAAAACAACAACAACCACAAAAGCTACAGAAAGAGCAAACCACACACGCCATCCATCCCCATCCACAACCCATCGCAGGGGAATTGAGACTAGGGCGATCTGCTGCCACTGCCACAGCCGGCCTACGTATTACCGGTGGCAAATAGTAATTATTACATTAAATGCACCGCAATAATGCAGCGGGAACACAGCAACAACAAAGCTTAGCCATAAAAATTGCCTGCACTGCCCAGAGATTCTCCTTGCTCTCCTTGCAGCCAGAAAAGCTTTCTTAGCGAATGCGAATGCGAGGCAGTTAAACTTTAAGTGGCAGAGCGAGTGATCGTCACCTGGGATGGGCTGCCAACAGGAAGAGAGAGCACGAAGAAGAGTAAACACCAAAGCTGTAAAGAGATGCAAGGCCAAGAAGGACGAGGCAGAGAAAGAATGAAACCAGCCGGGCAATGTAGTAATGTTAATGTCGTTATAGGCCAGTGACAAATGCAATTGCATTTGTGTAGATGGATGGTGGGTAGAGGAAAGGGGTCCGCTCGCTCGGGGACGGGATATCAAGTGGAGGTCTAGGCAACGTTGCACTATAAATTAAGACATTATACGATTAAAAACAAACAGCCTGTCATTAAAGTCGCAGAAGGAGTAACAGAGCTAGCCGGAGAGTGGAGGGTGGAGAGAGAAAAACAAGCGTCATAGAAATCAAGCGAGACGAAGTATATGAAATCATTCACTATCTGTAAATTGGACCTTGGAAGATCCAAGGCACACATAAAAATATACACTTATACAAATTGTAATTTTCAAGTCCGACTTCAATCCCAGCAGATGAATTTTCCTACCCCTAGTGCCCCATCACTACCTTTAATGTTTCTCTTAACGAAATTGTGAATGACAATCAACGATCAATCAGCCCTGGACCAAAGCTCCCTCCGCAGGCTGGAAAAAAAATATCCAAACTTCAACTCCAGCCATAAAAACAGCCTCTGTCTCCATCTCTGTCTCCATCTCTGTCTCCGGGTCTGCCTCTCCAACTGCAACTCCAAATGAAACGGCAATTGAAGCTCTCAAAGCAAACTCCTCTCAACGTTGGTGGTCCAGTGGCAGCTGCCGCCGACACACAGGCGCAGCCCACAGTATATATGTGAGTAAGTCCCTCTCTTGCGTTCGTGCTCTCTCGCTCTCTGTCTCTCTGTTGTGCTGTGTTTATGGGGAGCACTAGGGGATTGGAGCTTGTGCTGCTGCTGCTGCAGGCGAAATGAGCGTAAGCAAAACAAAATGCAAGTCATTGAGAGCAAAAACTCGAGAGCGAGCACGCTCAGCATGTGTGCGAGTGTATGTAAAGATGGCGCAATCTTCACAGAGTAGAAGAGAGAGAGAGAGAGAGAGCAATGGATAAAGATAAAATATGCAAGCTGAAGCTGCTATGGCAAAAAATGCCGCCCATGTCGCCAAAAAGCACCACACGCAGGCCAACTGATAGAGAGCCAGAGCGCGAGAGTACGTTTGATGAGAGACCAAGAGCCAGGCCAGCTATTCACATTGATGCAGCGTTCAGGTGAGTGGGTTAGACAGGGATAGAATATGAGAGGAAGAGAGAGTGGGGCAGGCAGAGGCAACTGCAGCGTGTGCGCTGCTCCTCATCAATGTTGTCTGTTGTTGTTGTTTTTGTTGTTGCTGCTGCTTTGGCTGTTTGATTGTAATAGCCCCCTGCTTGGTGGTGGGTCCCCATCCACATTCACATCCCCGGCCCCGCCATCTCTCTTTCTTCCTCTATCAATGGTCCATGACGCTGCAGTTGCATTCGACTTGGAATTCCGAGGCAGAATCGAGCGCCAATTTTTGCGGTGGATCTTTTTTTCGGTGTTGTTCTTGTTGGAGTGGAAAGAGAAATCAGAGGAGCAGTGGTGCGGTGTGTGGATATCAGGGTGGGGTGGGGGTCACCATGTAAAAGATGCATTTTCATTCATAAATTGTAAGACGATGTGGCCTCTGCTCTGCTGAAGTTGGAACAAAAAATACTCAACGGGAAGCGATGAATATTTTTTAAAGGTATCTTCATGGATTTGTTGTTCTATACTGAAAAGCTTATACATAGATCTGTTGGTACTTTAGCTCTATTTGGTGTGTATTTTGTATGTTAAAAATGTTTTTGGTAAGGTTACAACTAATTTGTATTTGTATTTGTTTCTTAAGTAGAACTGTTTTTTTGTATGTCGCCCAAAGAATATATTAAGATTACTGTGATATGTATATATTTCTGCATTTTCGACGTGTGGGGTCCACACACAGTCGCGATGGGGGGAAGATGAGGCAGAAACAAAAGGAATACCAAAACATCCTGCCTCATAATTTTGTATTGAAATAACATGCAAAAACAGACATCAGCGAGGCAGCAACAACAACTGCAAGACGAAGTTAACAAATTTGCCAACAGTTCACGCAGCCAGCGCCAAAGCCTGCCACGCACGCGCTCCCCACCAACACACACAAAAAAGTTACAGACAATAAAATCTGTGCTGCCCAGCGCCAACGTCGACGCTGAAGGCCCCAGCAACAGGCCAGGAGAGAGGAAACGCGGTCGGGCTAAGGCTACGACCACCCACAACGCCGGTCGTTGAGTTTAATGAAGGCAACAACAACAACAACAACACCGGCAGCAAATATATTTTTGGGTGGTCTGCTACAACAACAATCAAAAAGCCTTTTGGGTGGTCGTGGCAACAACAAAAACCCCCAACAATAGTAGTTAGCGAGCAGGCGCCCTGCCTCTCAGCTTTGCCTCTGCTCGGTTTTATCAGTGGGTGCATATATTCATGATTAGCATGAATATCCGAGTAGATATGGCCATGACCGACTGCAAGCAATATTAAAACTATACCGAGTTCTCTCTCTCTGAACAGGCAGATCATAGTAACGCAATAACATGCTTCTTTGCCATTTTAAAATTTAATTTTAATCAGGATTTATCTTAAAATGTAACTAATAAAACAGTTTACGATAGACTTTCAGCCGATATCATGAATATCGTTTAATACTATTCGATATTCCTCAAGACGAACAAAAACCTCTTGATCTACCCTCGCAGTAAGAATTCTCAGACCCGTGGTAAAACAATAGAGGGGTATGGCCTGCCATGGCGCTCTTCCAGGAGCCTAAGTTGTGTGCCAGGCACAGCAAAGCCGCTTTCTGAGCTGTCCTACCCTGATGATAAATATACCGTGTCCGAACCAAAATGGCCGCAGACAGTTCCAGAGAGGCAGAGAGAAAAAGAGAGCGAGAGCACTGTCTCGCTCGAATAATAAAGTTGTTGGCCTGCCTGCCTACTGGCGTGCCGCATCTGAGAGATACGCTCTCAAAACGCTCGCGATCCCCAAACGAAACGGTTGTGTGTGCAGAGCAGACCTCTCCTCCAGTGTGTGGTATATACCAGCAACAGCAAAAGATAGATCAGAGTATCACATCAGCTCAGAAGAGGAAATGTTCAAAATTAACGAAAAACGAAACGAATCCATGAATTAAATGCCACAGCAACAAAAATCCAAAACGAATCGAAACCGTCGTCGGGTTACGTGCGCAAAGTGTATATGTGTGTAAGTGTATATGAAGAGCAAAGCAGAGAAGAGAAATATAGAGAGGGAGCGAAGCAAAGAAAACGAGCTGCAAAGAAAAACGTGAGGCGTCCGTGTGTCGCGTTCGCGCTTGCTTTTCCATGTGTAAATGATGTGTGAAAAATTCACCGAATTTCCCAACAAATTGTGCCCAAATGTCCGGCCGTGAGTGAAGAAAATATACCCGATATTCGGTCTAACCAAAATCTGAGTCGAAAAAAGATTCGGGCAACGAAGCCAGCAATCACAACAAAACCAAACAACACAAAAGAGAGGCCAGAGATACACAGCCCGAGAGAGAGAGAACCATTCTGTTTTAGAGGGAATGCAGAGTGCTGGCCAAAATGCAGCCGAACAAATTACCAAAACACAAGGAAAACTAATCAAATAAAGAAGCGAAGACAATTCCACAGCACGCACTGTATCTGTCTACACCTCAGGTCGCAGACAGACAGCAGGCACTGTATATCGAAAGCGAGAGAGATTGGCAGCACTCCACCGCCCGTGCTAGCGCTAAAACAGCTAAAGATACGGCAGCCATGGACAGGGACAGCCTACCCCGCGTACCGGACACCCACGGCGACGTGGTCGATGAGAAATTATTCTCGGATCTGTACATACGGACCAGCTGGGTGGATGCCCAAGTGGCGCTCGATCAAATTGATAAGGTAAGTGGTCAAAATCAAGCATAAACAGAGAAAAACAGACCCATTCGCCGTGTAACTTTTGCTTAATGCGGCCATTAAGCCGTGGAGACAGTCCCCAATAAATTTTATTGCCAATATCTCTCGCAATATTTTTCGTTTTCGTTTCATTTCGCCTTGTTTCGTTTTCTTTTGATGAGGTTTGCTCGCCCTCTGGTTAATTGAGCTGTTCCCCAGACAAGTCAGCCTATTAATTATAGTGATCAGCCAAAATCTATGCGAAATATGCTGGCAATCGGCTTATATGCAAATGTATTTTTTATGGCTAAAGAGCGTGGCGGATTTAGTTCTATAAAAAGACTTTTCTACGCCATTAAATCTGGTATCTGTTAGCAGGCATTACAAAGCCAATCCTTTTGACACACAGAAATCCACTCATGTCAGACCCAAAATGACTATTTCCACTCTCTGGGCTGCCAGACACAGCAGGGCTCAAGATCTGGATTCGGACGGACAGACATATCCACAGACAACTTCATTACTTTGGCGCTACTGTGCAGCAGAGTGGGGTCTGACCGCAAAAGAAGTAAAGAAACAGAAACTGCAACTGCAGCTAGCGCCAAAAACAGCAACGACCAGGTCCGTGTGGCAGCAGGAGACACAAGGGAAAGCAATAGCAACATTTGCAGCAGCAGCGGCAGCCTTCCAAAAAGGCAAAAAGCTTTGGAAGCCGCAACATGAAAACAAGAAAGGAGTTTTAGCTGGGTGTGCCAAAGCCCTTGATACCCTTTCGGAGCGATTAGCAGCCATAAAATAACGACAGTGATCCGATCTAGAAAATATTCATACTCGCATTTACTATATACTTTTCGTACTGATTCATTCTCTGCGTTGCAAACATCTGCTCGAAGTAGGGATACCTACCGCAAGGGTATAATCATAAACAACAATGCTGTTTGTTTAAATGTGTGTGTGTGTGGTGTGTGTGTTTTTTTTTTTTTTTTTTTCCATGGATACGCCACGGCGGGTGAGAATCTCTAAGAGACGCGACCGGCCCGTACCAGTCAACGAACTGGACTACCCCCTCGGGGCTTCCCAGCTAAACTCACCACCACGCACAGCTGCACACCTCATTCCCCGCGGGATCACCGCAAAGTATTACTTCGCGGGGATGGGTTGCCTACGTTAGGCACTCTCCTCTACGCGTCGCTCCCTTTCGCATCTTCTCAGATCGCTCTGGATGGCTATTAGGGTGTTGCTAACGCGCTGCCAGTTCTCGTCGGACTCCGTCATGAACGCCATTAGCTCCTCTGGTCGTGGGAAATACTCTGCACTTGAGCGGTACCTCGTGCAGTGGTAGATCACATGCTCCGGATCCTCGCTCTCATTCGAACACTCAGGACACTCGGGAGTATCCTCGTGTTTGAACCTATGTAGATACTTCCTGTATCATCCGTGACCCGTCAGGAATTGGGTGAGGTGGTAGTTCATCTCTCCGCTTCTCCGCCCTATCCATGACTCAATGTCCGGGATTAGTCCATGGGTCCACCGTCCATTTGTGGCCGTGTCCCATCTTGCCTGCCATTTTTCTATCGACGCCCGCCTTTCCGACGCACGGATGGTCTCTAGCGATGCATTAGTTCGCATCCCTGCGCGCGCCGCAGGACGCCGACACCGTCCTATATCCAGACACTACTCGAAGAGCGCAGAGCCGATATGGCACTGACATCTTTCTTCTTAGACTCATGTTGCCGGATAGGGTTGAAGACCACACCGGCGCAGCGTACAGTAGAATCGAGGCCACTACTCTCGCCAGGAGTAAGCGTCGACCTGCCTTGGGTCCACCAATATTCGGGAGCATCCTTGCGAGTGCTGCCTGCATCCGGGAGGCTTTTTGACTCACGTACTCGATGTGGGCCCGGTAGTTCAATCGGTTATCCAGCATCACGCCTAGGTACCGGATTGACTCCTGCGACTTGATAGTCGCATTACCCACGCGAAACGTCGCGTACTCCACCTTCTTCCGACTCGTGATGAGTACAGCCTCCGTTTTGTGGCCAGCCAGGTCCAATCCCGCGTTTTCCATCCAGTTGGATACGATCCGGATTGCCTCGTTGGCCGTCGCCTCGACATCTCGGAGCTCTTTGGCTACCACGACCAGGGCGAGATCGTCAGCGAAACCGACAAGCGTGCATCCCTGCGGGAGCTGGAGTCTCAGGACGTCGTCGTACATTATGTTCCACAGTAGAGGTCCTAAGACTGATCCCTGTGGAACTCCGGCTGTCGCCCTGTAGAGCTTTGGTCCCTCCTCCGTCTCGTACCTCAGTACCCTACCCGACAGGTAGCTGGCTATTATCCGAAGCAGGTAAATGGGAACTCCAATTCTCCCGAGCGCCTCGTTTATCCGAGACCAGTTCGCTGAGTTAAACGCGTTACGGATATCCAGGGTCACCACCGCGCAGTACTCCTTTGTGCCGAATCTCCATCTTATTCCCTCGATCGCTCTGGATGCAATGTCGGTGACTGTCTTGATGGCGTCGACCGTTGATTTGGCCATCCGGAATCCGTACTGGGACTCCGATAAGGCCTCCTTCTCCTGGATCACAACTTGCAGTCGGTTGTAGACGATTCTCTCCAGGGTTTTGCCGACCGTATCCAGCAAACATATTGGGCGGTATCCTGATGGTTCCTCCGGGGACTTATTTCCTTTGGGTAGAAGTATTAGCCGCTGCACTTTCCACTGCTCTGGAAACACTCCTTCCCGTAGGCATTTGTTGAACGTGTCAACAAATACTTCTGGTCTGGTGGTTGCTCCAAGCTTCAATGCCTTGTTTGGGATACCGTCCGGTCCTGGTGCCTTTTTATCCCCAATTCTCCTGGTAGCCGCTATCACCTCCTCAACAGAAATCTGTTGCCACAGCTCGGAGTCTTGGCTCGAGACGCTATCCTCCCTATACGGGTGCTGTGGGAATAGGGCCTCCACGATGCTACGAAGCAGGATCGGGCAGGTCACTTCCGGTGTTGACTGGCTCCTTATCCTCTTGGTGACGACCTTATATGCCGTCCCCCAAGGGTTGACGTCCGCCTCCTCGCATATCTGCCTGAAGCAGTCTGACTTGCTCTCCTTTATGGCACGTTTAAAGGCTCTTTTCGCTGATCGGAGTTCCTCCCCCCTGGTTTCGAACTCAGGCCGACCTCGTGCTCTCTGGTAGCACCGTCTTGCTCGTAGGCAGGCTTTCCTTAGCTGGTTAACCTCCGCATTCCACCAGTAGCAGGGCGCTCCTCTTTTGCAAGGCTTCCTTCTTGGCATTGCCACATCACATACCTCCTCCATGAGCTTCGCCAGTTTCTGAGCCAGGCCCTCTGCCGTTTCTCGCGCAGGGCTCCAGCTGGCGTTGCGCAGATATTCCGTGAAGGTTTCCACATCCAGGTGGTCGCCCTTCCATTTAGGTCCGGTAATTTTGGCTAGCTGTCTTTTCGTTGCTGCTCCGCATTCGAAGTGGATCGCCTGGTGGTCGCCGAACGTAAACTCCTCGCTTACTCTCCACGTAGCTCCCCTATGGAGTGAGACGCTCATGAACGACCTAACGGTCGATAATGGACCCTCGACCCGCCTTGAAGTAGGTTAGCTTCCTGCCATCGTTTGCGAGTATTACGTCCAAGGAAGCAAATTCCTCGAGCAGACACGTGCCTCTGGCGTTGGTTTCCTTACTGCCCCACTCTACGGACCACGCATTAAAGTCTCCCGCTATTATTACGGGGGCTCTTCCGCGCGCGTCTTCCGCTATATGCGCTAGCATACTTTGGAAGCGCGCTAGGTCCCAGCTCGGCGGGGCACAGCAGCTATAGAAGGTTACCTCTCTAAGCCTCGCTCTAACAAATCCTTCGTTGGCTGCGCATATCTCCTGGGGGTGGATTTGTACGGCCCAGATGGCCGCCTTGCCGCAACTGCTGCTGGGCCAACCGCTTCCTGGTATCGCCCTGAATGGCTCCCAGATGAGAACGACTTCGGTCTTCCTCTCCCTGACTGCTTGTCTCAGGAGAGACTGAGCAGCTTCGCAATGGTTTAAGTTCAGCTGAGTACACCTCATGCTGATCTTTTAGTCAGGGCGTTCCTAAACTGGGGGCATCTACCGCTGCCGGCCACGTGCTTCCAGTCTGCGCTCGTTCCCTTGCAGAGCATGCCCTGTGGTTCCAGGCTACAGTCCTTTGCCAGGTGGCAATCCTTTCCACATCTTCTACACAGCTTGGACCTATCTACTTTGCTACTGCACTGTCGTGCCATATGCCCAAACTCGAGACATCTGAAGCATTTGGTGACGCTGATTCGCTCACGCAGTCTGCATCTTACCCAGCCTACTTTTAGGACTCCTATTTTCAGAGCCTTTTGAGCGCTCTCCGCTGGCAGCCTGATTGTGGCCGTCTGGGTTCCGCCGTATGCCTTTCTCAGCTGGATGTCATCCGCAGACAGCTCCGCCAATTCCCCCTGGCTTCTCAGAGCCTCGCATATATCCTCCGTGGTGGTTATTTCGTCCAGGTCCTTGCACTCTACGGTCACCCGGTGCGACAGGCTACGGACTTCTGCGTGCTCCTTCAGCGTATTGGCTACCAGGCTTTTAAACATCTTCGTCTCCTCTCCCGACTTGTTGAGCTGTAGAAGTAGCTCTCCTTTTTGGGTCCTCCTGATCCCGGCGACCGCATCACCGAGTCCACGCAGCGTTTCGTCCGTCCTAACGTTGCGCAGTATCTCTGCATAGGTCTTTTCACCTTTGGTGGCAATGACGATGGCGTCTGGTCGCGTCTTGTCCGCGAGCGCTCCAGTCGGCTTTTGCGGCCTCTTCCTTCTGCGCCGGTTGGTCACCGTCAGAAATGGGGTCTCCTCCGGCTCCTTTCTCTCCCTTTCAGCGTGGGCGTCCTTTTCAACTGCTACTCCTGGTGTGGTCTGGACCTCGACCGCTGCCTTGGTCTTCTTTGTCCGGGGTGTTGGTGCACCTGCAGCCTGTTTCCTCTTAGGCTCCGGGAGAGGTCTGAAAATCGGTGACGTCTGAGAGGACTGGTGGGTCCTGATCACCGCCTTAGCTCCTTCGTCGTGCAGCTGGATAGCAACCAGCTCATACAGCACCCTTATGCTCTCGATCGAGTCCCGCATGGGTTGGTGTATGGATCGCCTCTTGCCATCCTCGAGCATCTCCACTAGCTGCGTGATCTCTCGTCCTAGATCGCGCAGCGCTGTGCTGCCCTGAGCTTTTTGGTGCTGCTCCGGGCCAGGGAGGGCCGGCAGCGGGGCGTCGGTCCGCTCACCAGTTGGCGTTCTCGCCATTTTTTTGCTTTTATTGAAGCCTTCTGAGTCGTTCGTCGTTATGGGTGTGATACTTTTACTCATTTTGTTGGGTCCCAACTCGTAAGCCGTTGTCCTTGTCTGTTGTACAGTCGCGTTATGATCCCATGGTTGTCTATGCAAGCAGGGAGGCCATGCGAGGGTTGACTCCCGCCCTTATGGGGTCGGGAGTTCAGAGCCGGATCCGCGCTAGTCAGGAGTGACTCAACTGAGCCTGTACGTCCAATTTAATGGCTACGGAACAAGGAGCGTGCTTAGAGATTTGCCAATTTTTCACGGGACGGGGCAGAAGCAGCATTAACCTAGCAGCCATTTCGGCGGGGTTTCATTCCGCGTACTAAAGTGCTAGAATGCTGGCTTCCGTCAGCCCTGGGGTCATCAATCCAAAAAAAAGGGGGGTCCAGTTCCTATCCTAAGACTTTACTGGTCTCCGTCTTAGTCGCCTTCTCGTATTAGCTAGGTGTTTCACAAGTGTGTTAGACCTATCCGGGGGATACCTGGCTTGTGCCGGCGGTTACGAGTTGCTTTAGTGCTCTTTAGAGGGAGCAGAACATCCCCGTGTCTTCTTAGTCGCCTCATACGACAAGCTGTGACATGCTGTGGTGGTATTCTACTGCCCGCTCACCACACGGGTGTTTTTTTTTTTTTTTTTCCATGGATACGCCACGGCGGGTAAGAATCTCTAAGATACGCGACCGGCCCGTACCAGTCAACGAACTGGACTACCCCTTCGGGGCTTCCCAGCTAAACTCACCACCACGCACAGCTGCACACCTCATTCCCCGCGGGATCACCGCAAAGTATTACTTCGCGGGGATGGGTTGCCTACGTTAGGCACTCTCCTCTACGCGTCGCTCCCTTTCGCATCTTCTCAGATCGCTCTGGATGGCTATTAGGGTGTTGCTAACGCGCTGCCAGTTCTCGTCGGACTCCGTCATGAACGCCATTAGCTCCTCTGGTCGTAGGAAATACTCTGCACGTGAGCGGTACCTCGTGCAGTGGTAGATCACATGCTCCGGATCCTCGCTCTCATTCGAACACTCAGGACACTCGGGAGTATCCTCGTGTTTGAACCTATGTAGATACTTCCTGTATCCTCCGTGACCCGTCAGGAATTGGGTGAGGTGGTAGTTCATCTCTCCGCTTCTCCGCCCTATCCATGACTCAATGTCCGGGATTAGTCTATGGGTCCACCGTCCATTTGTGGCCGTGTCCCATCTTGACTGCCATTTTTCTATCGACGCCCGCCTTTCCGACGCACGGATGGTCTCTAGCGATGCATTAGTTCGCATCCCTGCGCGCGCTTCATATACATGCGTCATCTCGAGCGCTAGTATATCCACCGGTATCATGGCCGCGAGGACCAGGGCTGCGTTATCCGACACCGTCCTATATCCAGACACTACTCGAAAAGCGCAGAGCCGATATGGCACTGACATCTTTCTTCTTAGACTCATGTTGCCGGATAGGGTTGAAGACCACACCGGCGCAGCGTACAGTAGGATCGAGGCCACTACTCTCGCCAGGAGTATGCGACGACCTGCCTTGGGTCCACCAATATTGGGGAGCATCCTTGCGAGTGCTGCCTGCATCCGGGAGGCTTTTTGACTCACGTACTCGATGTGGGCCCGGTAGTTCAATCGGTTATCCAGCATCACGCATCACGATCCGGATTGCCTCGTTGGCCGTCGCCTCGACATCTCGGAGCTCTTTGGCTACCACGACCAGGGCGAGATCGTCAGCGAAACCGACAAGCGTGCATCCCTGCGGGAGCTGGAGTCTCAGGACGTCGTCGTACATTATGTTCCACAGTAGAGGTCCTAAGACTGATCCCTGTGGAACTCCGGCTGTCACCCTGTAGAGCTTTGGTCCCTCCTCCGTCTCGTACCTCAGTACCCTACCCGACAGGTAGCTGGCTATTATCCGAAGCAGGTAGGTGGGAACTCCAATTCTCCCGAGCGCCTCGTTTATCCGAGACCAGTTCGCTGAGTTAAACGCGTTACGGATATCCAGGGTCACCACCGCGCAGTACTCCTTTGTGCCAAATCTCCATCTTATTCCCTCGATCGCTCTGGATGCAATGTCGGTGACTGCCTTGATGGCGTCGACCGTTGATTTGGCCTTCCGGAATCCGTACTGGGACTCCGATAAGGCCTCCTCCTGGATCACAACTTGCAGTCGGTTGTAGACGATTCTCTCCAGGGTTTTGCCGACCGTATCCAGCAAACATATTGGGCGGTATCCTGATGGTTCCTCCGGGGACTTATTTCCTTTGGGTAGAAGTATTAGCCGCTGCACTTTCCACTGCTCTGGAAACACTCCTTCCCGTAGGCATTTGTTGAACGTGTCAACAAATACTTCTGGTCTGGTGGTTGCTCCAAGCTTCAATGCCTTGTTTGGGATACCGTCCGGTCCTGGTGCCTTTTTATCCCCAATTCTCCTGGTAGCCGCTATCACCTCCTCAACAGAAATCTGTTGCCACAGCTCGGAGTCTTGGCTCGAGACGCTTTCCTCCCTATACGGGTGCTGTGGGAATAGGGCCTCCACGATGCTACGAAGCAGGATCGGGCAGGTCACTTCCGGTGTTGACTGGCTCCTTATCCTCTTGGTGACGACCTTATATGCCGTCCCCCAAGGGTTGACTTCCGCCTCCTCGCATATCTGCCTGAAGCAGGCTGACTTGCTCTTCTTTATGGCACGTTTAAGGGCTCTTTTCGCTGATCGGAGTTCCTCTCCCCTGGTTTCGAACTCAGGCCGACCTCGTGCTCTCTGGTAGCACCGTCTTGCTCGTAGGCAGGCTTTCCTTAGCTGGTTAACCTCCGCATTCCACCAGTAGCAGGGCGCTCCTCTTTTGCAAGGCTTCCTTCTTGGCATTGCCACATCACATACCTCCTCCATGAGCTTCGCCAGTTTCTGAGCCAGGCCCTCTGCCGTTTCTCGCGCAGGGCTCCAGCTGGCGTTGCGCAGATATTCCGTGAAGGTTTCCACATCCAGGTGGTCGCCCTTCCATTTAGGTCCGGTAATTTTGGCTAGCTGTCTTTTCGTTGCTGCTCCGCATTCGAAGTGGATCGCCTGGTGGTCGCTGAACGTAAACTCCTCGCTTACTCTCCACGTAGCTCCCCTATGGAGTGAGACGCTCATGAAGGTTAGGTCGATAATGGACCCTCGACCCGCCTTGAAGTAGGTTAGCTTCCTGCCATCGTTTGCGAGTATTACGTCCAAGGACGCAAATTCCTCGAGCAGACACGTGCCTTTGGCGTTGGTTTCCTTACTGCCCCACTCTACGGACCACGCATTAAAGTCTCCCGCTATTACTACGGGGGCTCTTCCGCGCGCGTCTTCCGCTATATGCGCTAGCATACTTTGGAAGCGCGCTAGGTCCCAGCTCGGCGGGGCATAGCAGCTATAGAAGGTTACCTCTCTAAGCCTCGCTCTAACAAATCCTTCGTTGGCTGCGCATATCTCCTGGGGGTGGATTTGTACGGCCCAGATGGCCGCCTTGCCGCAACTGCTGCTGGTCCAACCGCTTCCTGGTATCGCCCTGAATGGCTCGCAGATGAGCACGACTTCGGTCTTCCTCTCCCTGACTGCTTGTCTCAGGAGAGACTGAGCAGCTTCGCAATGGTTTAAGTTCAGCTGAGTACACCTCATGCTGATCTTTTAGTCAGGGCGTTCCTAAACTGGGGGCATCTACCGCTGCCGGCCACGTGCTTCCAGTCTGCGCTCGTTCCCTTGCAGAGCATGCACTGTGGTTCCAGGCTACAGTCCTTTGCCAGGTGGTTCTCCTTTCCACATCTTCTACACAGCTTGGACCTATCTACTTTGCTACTGCACTGTCGTGCCATATGCCCAAACTCGAGACATCTGAAGCATTTGGTGACGCTGATTCGCTCACGCAGTCTGCATCTTACCCAGCCTACTTTTAGGACTCCTACTTTCAGAGCCTTTTGAGCGCTCTCCGCTGGCAGCCTGATTGTGGCCGTCTGGGTTCCGCCGTATGCCTTTCTCAGCTGGATGTCATCCGCAGACAGCTCCGCCAATTCCACCTGGCTTCCGTGGTGGTTATTTCGTCCAGGTCTTCTACGGACTTCTGCGTGCTCCTTCAGCGTATTGGCTACCAGGCTTTTAAACATCTCCGTCTCCTCTCCCGACTTGTTGAGCTGTAGAAGTAGCTCTCCTTTTTGGGTCCTCCTGATCCTGGCGACCGCATCACCGAGTCCACGCAGGGTTTCGTCCGTCCTAACCTTGCGCAGTATCTCTGCATAGGTCTTTTCACCTTTGGTGGCAATGACGATGGCGTCTGGTCGCGTCTTGTCCGCGAGCGCTCCAGTCGGCTTTTGCGGCCTCTTCCTTCTGCGCCGGTTGGTCACCGTCAGAAATGGGGTCTCCTCCGGCTCCTTTCTCTCCCTTTCAGCGTGGGCGTTCTTTTCAACTGCTACTCCTGGTGTGGTCTGGACCTCGACCGCTGCCTCGGTCCTCTTTGTCCGGGGTGTTGGTGCACCTGCAGCCTGTTTCCTCTTAGGCTCCGGGAGAGGTCTGAAAATCGGTGACGTCTGAGAGGACTGGTGGGTCCTGATCACCGCCTTAGCTCCTTCGTCGTGCAGCTGGATAGCAACCAGCTCATACAGCACCCTTATGCTCTCGATCGAGTCCCGCATGGGTTGGTGTATGGATCGCCTCTTGCCATCATCGAGCATCTCCACTAGCTGCGTGATCTCTCGTCCTAGATCGCGCAGCGCTGTGCTGCCCTGAGCTTTTTGGTGCTGCTCCGGGCCAGGGAGGGCCGGCAGCGGGGCGTCGGGCCGCTCACCAGTTGGCGTTCTCGCCATTTTTTTGCTTTTATTGAAGCCTTCTGAGTCGTTCGTCGTTATGGGTGTGATACTTTTGCTCATTTTGTTGGGTCCCAACTCGTAAGCCGTTGTCCTTGTCTGTTGTACAGTCGCGTTATGATCCCATGGTTGTCTATGCAAGCAGGGAGGCCATGCGAGGGTTGACTCCCGCCCTTATGGGGTCGGGAGTTCAGAGCCGGATCCGCGCTAGTCAGGAGTGACTCAACTGAGCCTGTACGTCCAATTTAATGGCTACGGAACAAGGAGCGTGCTTAGAGATTTGCCAATTTTTCACGGGACGGGGGCAGAAGCAGCATTAACCTAGCAGCCATTTCGGCGGGGTTTCATTCCGCGTACTAAAGTGCTAGAATGCTGGCTTCCGTCAGCCCTGGGGTCATCAATCCAAAAAAAAGGGGGGTCCAGTTCCTATCCTAAGACTTTACTGGTCTCCGTCTTAGTCGCCTTCTCGTATTAGCTAGGTGTTTCACAAGTGTGTTAGACCTATCCGGGGGATACCTGGCTTGTGCCGGCGGTTACGAGTTGCTTTAGTGCTCTTTAGAGGGAGCAGAACATCCCCGTGTCTTCTTAGTCGCCTCATACGACAAGCTGTGACATGCTGACCACACGGGTGTGTGTGTGTGTGTGTGTTTTTTTTTTTTTTCCATTGATACGCCACGGCGGGTGAGAATCTCTAAGAGACGCGACCGGCCCGTACCAGTCAACGAACTGGACTACCCCTTCGGGGCTTCCCAGCTAAACTCACCACCACGCACAGCTGCACACCTCATTCCCCGCGGGATCACCGCAAAGTATTACTTCGCGGGGATGGGTTGCCTACGTTAGGCACTCTCCTCTACGCGTCGCTCCTTTCGCATCTTCTCAGATCGCTCTGGATGGCTATTAGGGTGTTGCTAACGCGCTGCCAGTTCTCGTCGGACTCCGTCATGAACGCCATTAGCTCCTCTGGTCGTGGGAAATACTCTGCACTTGAGCGGTACCTCGTGCAGTGGTAGATCACATGCTCCGGATCCTCGCTCTCATTCGAACACTCAGGACACTCGGGAGTATCCTCGTGTTTGAACCTATGTAGATACTTCCTGTATCCTCCGTGACCCGTCAGGAATTGGGTGAGGTGGTAGTTCATCTCTCCGCTTCTCCGCCCTATCCATGACTCAATGTCCGGGATTAGTCTATGGGTCCACCGTCCATTTGTGGCCGTGTCCCATCTTGCCTGCCATTTTTCTATCGACGCCCGCCTTTCCGACGCACGGATGGTCTCTAGCGATGCATTAGTTCGCATCCCTGCGCGCGCTTCATATACATGCGTCATCTCGAGCGCTAGTATATCCACCGGTATCATGGCCGCGAGGACCAGGGCTGCGTTATCCGACACCGTCCTATATCCAGACACTACTCGAAGAGCGCAGAGCCGATATGGCACTGACATCTTTCTTCTTAGACTCATGTTGCCGGATAGGGTTGAAGACCACACCGGCGCAGCGTACAGTAGGATCGAGGCCACTACTCTCGCCAGGAGTATGCGACGACCTGCCTTGGGTCCACCAATATTGGGGAGCATCCTTGCGAGTGCTGCCTGCATCCGGGAGGCTTTTTGACTCACGTACTCGATGTGGGCCCGGTAGTTCAATCGGTTATCCAGCATCACGCCTAGGTACCGGATTGACTCCTGCGACTTAATAGTCGCATTACCCACGCGAAACGTCGCGTACTCCACCTTCTTCCGACTCGTGATGAGTACAGCCTCCGTTTTGTGGCCAGCCAGGTCCAATCCCGCGTTTTCCATCCAGTTGGATACGATCCGGATTGCCTCGTTGGCCGTCGCCTCGACATCTCGGAGCTCTTTGGCTACCACGACCAGGGCGAGATCGTCAGCGAAACCGACAAGCGTGCATCCCTGCGGGAGCTGGAGTCTCAGGACGTCGTCGTACATTATGTTCCACAGTAGAGGTCCTAAGACTGATCCCTGTGGAACTCCGGCTGTCACCCTGTAGAGCTTTGGTCCCTCCTCCGTCTCGTACCTCAGTACCCTACCCGACAGGTAGCTGGCTATTATCCGAAGCAGGTAGGTGGGAACTCCAATTCTCCCGAGCGCCTCGTTTATCCGAGACCAGTTCGCTGAGTTAAACGCGTTACGGATATCCAGGGTCACCACCGCGCAGTACTCCTTTGTGCCAAATCTCCATCTTATTCCCTCGATCGCTCTGGATGCAATGTCGGTGACTGCCTTGATGGCGTCGACCGTTGATTTGGCCTTCCGGAATCCGTACTGGGACTCCGAAAGGGCCTCCTTCTCCTGGATCACAACTTGCAGTCGGTTGTAGACGATTCTCTCCAGGGTTTTGCCGACCGTATCCAGCAAACATATTGGGCGGTATCCTGATGGTTCCTCCGGGGACTTATTTCCTTTGGGTAGAAGTATTAGCCGCTGCACTTTCCACTGCTCTGGAAACACTCCTTCCCGTAGGCATTTGTTGAACGTGTCAACAAATACTTCTGGTCTGGTGGTTGCTCCAAGCTTCAATGCCTTGTTTGGGATACCGTCCGGTCCTGGTGCCTTTTTTCCCCAATTCTCCTGGTAGCCGCTATCACCTCCTCAACAGAAATCTGTTGCCACAGCTCGGAGTCTTGGCTCGAGACGCTTTCCTCCCTATACGGGTGCTGTGGGAATAGGGCCTCCACGATGCTACGAAGCAGGATCGGGCAGGTCACTTCCGGTGTTGACTGGCTCCTTATCCTCTTGGTGACGACCTTATATGCCGTCCCCCAAGGGTTGACGTCCGCCTCCTCGCATATCTGCCTGAAGCAGGCTGACTTGCTCTTCTTTATGGCACGTTTAAGGGCTCTTTTCGCTGATCGGAGTTCCTCTCCCCTGGTTTCGAACTCAGGCCGACCTCGTGCTCTCTGGTAGCACCGTCTTGCTCGTAGGCAGGCTTTCCTTAGCTGGTTAACCTCCGCATTCCACCAGTAGCAGGGCGCTCCTCTTTTGCAAGGCTTCCTTCTTGGCATTGCCACATCACATACCTCCTCCATGAGCTTCGCCAGTTTCTGAGCCAGGCCCTCTGCCGTTTCTCGCGCAGGGCTCCAGCTGGCGTTGCGCAGATATTCCGTGAAGGTTTCCACATCCAGGTGGTCGCCCTTCCATTTAGGTCCGGTAATTTTGGCTAGCTGTCTTTTCGTTGCTGCTCCGCATTCGAAGTGGATCGCCTGGTGGTCGCTGAACGTAAACTCCTCGCTTACTCTCCACGTAGCTCCCCTATGGAGTGAGACGCTCATGAAGGTTAGGTCGATAATGGACCCTCGACCCGCCTTGAAGTAGGTTAGCTTCCTGCCATCGTTTGCGAGTATTACGTCCAAGGACGCAAATTCCTCGAGCAGACACGTGCCTCTGGCGTTGGTTTCCTTACTGCCCCACTCTACGGACCACGCATTAAAGTCTCCCGCTATTACTACGGGGGCTCTTCCGCGCGCGTCTTCCGCTATATGCGCTAGCATACTTTGGAAGCGCGCTAGGTCCCAGCTCGGCGGGGCATAGCAGCTATAGAAGGTTACCTCTCTAAGCCTCGCTCTAACAAATCCTTCGTTGGCTGCGCATATCTCCTGGGGGTGGATTTGTACGGCCCAGATGGCCGCCTTGCCGCAACTGCTGCTGGTCCAACCGCTTCCTGGTATCGCCCTGAATGGCTCGCAGATGAGCACGACTTCGGTCTTCCTCTCCCTGACTGCTTGTCTCAGGAGAGACTGAGCAGCTTCGCAATGGTTTAAGTTCAGCTGAGTACACCTCATGCTGATCTTTTAGTCAGGGCGTTCCTAAACTGGGGGCATCTACCGCTGCCGGCCACGTGCTTCCAGTCTGCGCTCGTTCCCTTGCAGAGCATGCACTGTGGTTCCAGGCTACAGTCCTTTGCCAGGTGGTTCTCCTTTCCACATCTTCTACACAGCTTGGACCTATCTACTTTGCTACTGCACTGTCGTGCCATATGCCCAAACTCGAGACATCTGAAGCATTTGGTGACGCTGATTCGCTCACGCAGTCTGCATCTTACCCAGCCTACTTTTAGGACTCCTATTTTCAGAGCCTTTTGAGCGCTCTCCGCTGGCAGCCTGATTGTGGCCGTCTGGGTTCCGCCGTATGCCTTTCTCAGCTGGATGTCATCCGCAGACAGCTCCGCCAATTCCACCTGGCTTCTCAGAGCCTCGCATATATCCTCCGTGGTGGTTATTTCGTCCAGGTCCTTGCACTCTACGGTCACCCGGTGCGACAGGCTACGGACTTCTGCGTGCTCCTTCAGCGTATTGGCTACCAGGCTTTTAAACATCTCCGTCTCCTCTCCCGACTTGTTGAGCTGTAGAAGTAGCTCTCCTTTTTGGGTCCTCCTGATCCTGGCGACCGCATCACCGAGTCCACGCAGGGTTTCGTCCGTCCTAACCTTGCGCAGTATCTCTGCATAGGTCTTTTCACCTTTGGTGGCAATGACGATGGCGTCTGGTCGCGTCTTGTCCGCGAGCGCTCCAGTCGGCTTTTGCGGCCTCTTCCTTCTGCGCCGGTTGGTCACCGTCAGAAATGGGGTCTCCTCCGGCTCCTTTCTCTCCCTTTCAGCGTGGGCGTTCTTTTCAACTGCTACTCCTGGTGTGGTCTGGACCTCGACCGCTGCCTTGGTCCTCTTTGTCCGGGGTGTTGGTGCACCTGCAGCCTGTTTCCTCTTAGGCTCCGGGAGAGGTCTGAAAATCGGTGACGTCTGAGAGGACTGGTGGGTCCTGATCACCGCCTTAGCTCCTTCGTCGTGCAGCTGGATAGCAACCAGCTCATACAGCACCCTTATGCTCTCGATCGAGTCCCGCATGGGTTGGTGTATGGATCGCCTCTTGCCATCCTCGAGCATCTCCACTAGCTGCGTGATCTCTCGTCCTAGATCGCGCAGCGCTGTGCTGCCCTGAGCTTTTTGGTGCTGCTCCGGGCCAGGGAGGGCCGGCAGCGGGGCGTCGGTCCGCTCACCAGTTGGCGTTCTCGCCATTTTTTTGCTTTTATTGAAGCCTTCTGAGTCGTTCGTCGTTATGGGTGTGATACTTTTGCTCATTTTGTTGGGTCCCAACTCGTAAGCCGTTGTCCTTGTCTGTTGTACAGTCGCGTTATGATCCCATGGTTGTCTATGCAAGCAGGGAGGCCATGCGAGGGGTGACTCCCGCCCTTATGGGGTCGGGAGTTCAGAGCCGGATCCGCGCTAGTCAGGAGTGACTCAACTGAGCCTGCACGTCCAATTTAATATATGCAGAACAAGGAGCGTGCTTAGAGATTTGCCAATTTTTCACGGGACGGGGGCAGAAGCAGCATTAACCTAGCAGCCATTTCGGCGGGGTTTCATTCCGCGTACTAAAGTGCTAGAATGCTGGCTTCCGTCAGCCCTGGGGTCATCAATCCAAAAAAAGGGGGGTCCAGTTCCTATCCTAAGACTTTACTGGTCTCCGTCTTAGTCGCCTTCTCGTATTAGCTAGGTGTTTCACAAGTGTGTTAGACCTATCCGGGGGATACCTGGCTTGTGCCGGCGGTTACGAGTTGCTTTAGTGCTCTTTAGAGGGAGCAGAACATCCCCGTGTCTTCTTAGTCGCCTCATACGACAAGCTGTGACATGCTGTGGTATTCTACTGCCCGCCCACCACACGGGTGGGTGTGTGTGTGTGTGTGTGTGTGTGTGTGTGTGTTTTTTTTTTTTTTTTTTTTTTCCATGGATACGCCACGGCGGGTGAGAATCTCTTAGAGACGCGACCGGCCCGTACCAGTCAACGAACTGGACTACCCCTTCGGGGCTTCCCAGCTAAACTCACCACCACGCACAGCTGCACACCTCATTGATTATTGGACTGATCTATTAAAAGTTCCCTAAAATTCGCTTAGATCCGCTTTGGTTAGGTCTCTACTGTATCCGTTTGGTCTGTCCCTCGACATTTGCCCCAAGAGTCCGGCCAACGGGCCAAGAAACAAATATTTAAACCAAACTCAATTCTCATTTAAGGCAATGCCGCACTATCGATGCAGGCCATGTACGCTTGGTGTATCTATGAGATACGTATAAATTCATGAATGAAATTGCTTGTCGCGGCTCCTCTGCCTACCTCATTTTGCGCTGTGCCAATTGTAAGGCAAACACACACCGAGAGCGAGAGAGAGAAAGATAGAGATACACACTTTGCACAGGAAGTTGGGAAACATTGGCGGCATTTTGAAGAAGTCTTCACGTTGTTGCCGCTGCTGGCAGTAGGCAATAAATTTGTTTAGTCATGCCGCGATATCCGCCGCTGTCCACTCTCCACTGTCCATTGCCCTCTTCCATTCCAATCGTCGCACTCTTTTCACAACAGTCCATGAAAAACAAACACAAACACAAATATTTGTGGCATCCACACACACACACACACACACACACACACATTTCACAAATTAACATGGCCAAAACGGAGAAAAAACCAAAGTTAAAAGAAGAAAACCAAAACCAGTAGCTCAGTGGCACAAACTCTGAAATTGTCAATCAGGCAGCGGATCCTAATGGATTGGATAAACATCGGACGTACGAAAGATGTAGGGGAAGGTCTTTGTTTACTTGCAAACATGGGGAGGGAGAAAATCTACAGAATATACCACAGGACTGAAGGCTTTTAACTATCTCAAGACCAAGCAAAGATAACTTCCTTATCCTGGGGTCTATACATCTGTGTCTTCCAACCTTACTCAAGCCACCATGTAGGTAAAACAAATATTTAATCAAGACCTCAACCTCTGGCAGATAGCATTGTCTATTGACTTTCAGAGACCGTAAGTCAAATATTATAATTTCCAGATTGTTATCTCCCAGATAAGATTTCGAGCGTGGGGAAGGTGTAAGGCAAATAAATCATTGTCACATTTTCGATCAATATTTATTATATGATATTTCCATGGGGAGACACTCGTATCATGGGGGTACAAAATACAAAATATACAACGAGGGGGAACGTTGTGAGTTGCTGCGGACACCGCAAGTCTACAGTTATACCCGATACTAAGTCAGTATGGCTCCCCTCCGGCAGACGCCGCTAATATTTAACGACACGACGAAGAGTGCGTGCGAGAGAGACAGAAAATCAGTCTGAGCGTGACGTCGGGCGCTGCGTAGCCACTGAAAATTGATTTCTTGCTTTTGGCTACAAAAATGATCCGATCTGATCCAGATTCAGCAATCTGATAGATCTGGTCGTTATCTATGATTCTGCGTTTTTAGTTTTCTCGAATGTGCAATATTGTGGATGCCACAGATTTTCGTCCTTTGTGGGGGCGGAAGGGGGTGGGGCGAAGTTTTGAAATATTTTTTTAGCAGTGACATATCACAGAAGTCTGGATCCAAAACATCGTTGCTCTAGCTCTTATAGTCTTTGAGCATTAGGCGATGAAGGGGACGGACAGACGGACGGACGGACGGACGGACAGACAGACATGGCTCAATCGACTCGGCTGTTGATGCTGATCAAGAATATATATACTTTATGGGGTCGGAAACGATTCCTTCTGGACGTTACACACATCCATTTTCACCACAAATCTAATATACCCCAATACTCATTTTGAGTATCGGGTATAAAAAGTATTTAGAAATACGAAATACTAAAAAAAGTGAAAGATCAAGTAAAGATCAAAGGGAGTGAACCGATAGCAAAAGCGAGGGTGAGTCGGGATCTCAAGTGGCGAGAGGAGAGTGGAGTGGAGTGGAGAGTAATCCTTGGGCAAACTCACTTGAGGAGTGACACACACACATAGAGAGAGAAAAAGAGAGGGATGGATGGAGAGATACCTGCATAAATTGCCATTCCATTCCCTTTCAGCAGGGGTGGAATAGATCCATCGATGCGTCGCTTGCTTCCCAGAAGGCCGGCCCCGACGACAATGTCGATGAAGATATCTCACGCCTACAAGCATTTCCGGCTTACGGTTACTCCACGAGTGGGACACGACACTGCGATAGAGACCGACACAGGGAGGAAGTGCTTAACAAGTTAACGGTAATTCGACATGCTGGGCGTGTTGAAGGCAAAACAAGATAAGGACCGTGGAAAAGAAGTCTACGCCTAGAAATGTTCACTCCTTCCAAGAAATGCAGATTCTCTGTACGGCCGGACCCTTCGAACAGAACATGACTCTCCAAGAATGGGATATACGAAAGGGTATCTCTATATAAAAGAAAGATAGAAGATCGAATAAATCGAATTTAGTTCGATTCTATTACTCTATAATTTATATTGGTGAGATCCTTTCGATAAATTCTTAATATTTAATCGGATTTCAGCGTTTTCGCTTATGCATAACGTTCTTCCATTCATAAACACCACCGCGCTGTCTCGTTCCCTCTCTCTTTTTACGTAATCCCATGACCCATTATCAGCTTATCGATCCTGCTTCGCCTCGCTTTTAGCACCGGAGACCGAGAGCCATACCCAATGGTCCACATAACACCCACACGCGGGGATCCCAACGATTGACAGCTTCATCAAGCGAATCGAGGCCCCCGAAACACACTCACACACACAGAGAGAGAGGGAGATCACACACCTCTATAGAGATGTTCGTGTGCGTGGCATCTGCAGCTGGCGCGGGGAACTGGAACTCTCAAAATAAAAGACGGAAAAAACGATATGTACTCGGCCACAGCTTGGGCTTGGAACCCAGGCCAGGTTCGTGCAGGCCAAAGGCAAAAGCAAAGGCAAAGGTGTGCTCCCAGGAGGGGGGTGGGGTTCGAAGCGGCCGCACATAAAACTGTTATTGTCTTCATCAGTCGTCTGTCTGCCGGCCCACACGAACGAGCAACGAACGAAGAAAGACATAACAGCAACAACAAAAGAGAGAAGAAAAATCAGAAGAATTATGAAGACATTAACTCGACCACACAGCACGCGGCCCGGTCCGAGCCCGGGCCCGAAAACGAGACAAGACGAGACGAGGAGATCAGAGGAGAGAAGAGACGAACCGATCCGATCCGAGCCGAACCTTATGACCAAAAGTAACAACGAAAAAAGGTACACAAAAAGGTACAAGAAGAAGCAGACGAGACACGCAGTGACACTGGCCAGGGAGAGACAGAAACAGAAACAGAGAATGCGAGCGAGCGAGTGAGTGAGTGGAAGAGAGGGGGCTCGAATACCGGAAAGAAACATTCAAGCAATAATCACGGAATTCACTAAAAAAGCAGTTAACGGACAGACAGAGCGGTCCGGTCCGGACGGCAGCGAAGCCTCCACTCCACCACCACTGTGCGGACGGACGAGTAGTGCGTGTGTGTGTACCTGTGACGACAGCGAGGACAGATGAATCGGCCAGGTAGGTCAGAAAGGTAGCCCCGGGGCTGTTGAGTTTTTGAGGTTCGTCTGGAAATAATCAAGAAAATAAAATTGTTACAGCGACTTGTTAGGCAGGTGGAAATTATTTCTATATAAAATTGAAATTGGTGTTGTTTCAATACTTCTTCGAAAGACTGTAGCAGAAGAGCTTTTGCATGATCCTTGGCCCTCTCCATTTCAGGCCGCGACAGCTGCGCCGGTGGTGGTCACTCTCGCTGTCCCTGTTTCTCCCTTGCACCTGGCACTGCTGGCTGGAGCTACATAACTGTAAAAATTCTGCCCCGGCTTACCTCTCACCTCAGTGGCTCTCCCTCTCTCCCCTGCTCTCCCCTGCTCTGAAAGGCACTGCTCCAATGACCTTCAAACCTTTTTTAACGATTCCATTTTAGGGGCATGCAAATTTTTGGTTTCGGTCTCAAAAAAAAAACCAGGGGGAACGTTGTGAGTTGCTGCGGACACCGCAACTCTACGGTTATACCCGATACTAAGTCAGTATAACTCTCCTCCGGCAGACGCCGCTAATATTAAACAACACGACAAAAAGTGCGTGCGAGAGAGACAGAAAATCAGTCTGAGCGTCACGTCGGGCGCTGCGTAGCCACTGCAAATTGATTTGTTCCTATTGGCTATAAAAATGATCTGATCTGATCCAGATTCAGCAATCTGATAGATATGGTCATTATCTATGATTCTGCGTTTTTAGTTTTCTCGAATGTGCAATATTGTGGATGCAATAGATTTTCGTTCTTTGTGTGGGCGGAAGAGGGTGGGGCGAAATTTTGAGATACACGTTTTATAGTAAGATCTAACTGGAGTGCGAATACCAAATTTGGTTACTCTAGCCTTAATAGTCTCTGAGATTTTTGAATATCCCCAGATTTTCGTCCTTTGCGGGGGCGGAAGGGGGTGTGGTGAAATTTTGAAACAAACTCGTCTCGGTCCGATATATTAGGAGTGTGGATACCAAATTTGGTTGCTCTAGCTTTTGTAGTCTCTGAGATCTATGCGCTAATGTTTTACTCTAAGCAAAGCCGCCTATGCTACGTGTGTGTTAGAGAGAGACAGGGCGAGAAAAAATGAAATTGTTTTCTTGATGCTGGCTATAATAATAATACGATCCAATTCAAATTCCGCAGTCTTAAAAATATGGTCATTCTCTACAATTCTACGTTTTTGGTTTTCTCAAATCTTTAAAATTGTGGATGCCACAGATTTTTGTCCTTTGTGGGGGCGGAAGTGAGCGGGGCGAAGTTTTGAAATATTCTTGTGGCAGTGACATATCACAGAAGTCTGGATCCAAAACATCGTTGCTCTAGCTCTTATAGTCTTTGAGCACTAGGCGATGAAGGGGACGAACGGACGGACAGACAGACATGGCTCAATCGACTCGGCTATTGATGCTGATCAAGAATATATATACTTTATGGGGTCGGAAACGATTCCTTCTGGACGTTACACACATCCATTTTCACCACAAATCTAATATACCCCAATACTCATTTTGAGTATCGGGTATAAAGATCTGAAGAAGAGCATGAAATGGAAATAAATGCGGCAAACAGCTTGCTAGTCACGTTTTGGGGGCGCCATAAATCGGCGGCAGGCGATAATTTGCATTCAACGGTTTCACATTTAGTTGTGCCTCTCTTTTAATTGCCGCAAATTCAATTTACTTTCAGCCACGCGAAGTGCAAAAAGGCAAAATTCTATTTCGTTGTTGGCAATTTTCTGGGTGTGTGGTCCCTTGTGGAGAGCGGAGAAAGATAAATTAGCTGGCACAGTGGGACGAATGGATTCCACAAATTTCCATCTTGTAAATACTCCACACAGCTCTGGGCACCAAACTCGACCCTGTCGCTCCCCCCTCACACTAAAAATAGTCTTTAAAAAGCGTCTTTCATCCCAGTGACGCAGTTTTCTTTTCTTCTCCCATTCCGTTTGACAGCTGCCGCAGCTGTGTGAATGGCATGTGAAAATAAAAGCACACAGAGCTCCATTTAAATGCCAAACAGGAAAGAGATACAACAAAACACACAGATACTAAAGAGAACGAGGGGGAACGTTGTGAGTTGCTGCGGACACCGCAACTCTACAGTTATACCCGATACTAAGTCAGTATGGCTCTCCTCCGGCAGACGCTGCTAATATTAAACGACACGACAAAGAGTGCGTGCGAGAGAGACAGAAAATCAGTCTGAGCGTGACGTCGGGCGCTGCGTAGCCACTGCAAATTGATTTGTTCCTTTTGGCTATAAAAATTATCTGATCTGGTCCAGATTCAGCAATCTGATAGATATGGTCGTTATCTATGATTCTGCGTTTTTAGTTTTCTCGAATCTGCAATATTGTGGATGCAACAGATTTTCGTCCTTTGTGTAAGCGGAAAGGGGTGGGGCGAAATTTTGAGATATACGTTTTATAGTGAGATCTAACAGAAGTGCGGATACCAAATTTGGTTACTCTAGCCTTAATAGTCTCTGAGATTTGTGGATGCCACAGATTTTCGTCCTTTGCGGGGGCGGAAGGGGGTGTGGCGAAATTCGGACACGAAACGGTCAAGGTCCGATATCACAGGAGTGTGGATACCAAATTTGGTTGCTCTGGCTCTTATAGGTTCTGAGATCCTTGAACTCATATTTTGCAATTGGCAAAACCGACCATGAAACCTGTGTGTTAGAGAGAGACAGAGCGAGAAAGAATAAAATTGTTTTCTTGATTCTGGCTATAATAATTATACGATCTGGTTGAGATTTTACACTCTAGAACATATAGTCATTCTCTACGATTTTGCGTTTTTGGTTTTATTGTATCTTTAAAAATGTGGATGCCACATATTTTCGTCCTTTGTGAGGGCGGAAGTGGGCGGGGCGAAGTTTTGAAATATTTTTGTAGCAGTGACATATCACAGAAGTCTGGATCCAAAACATCGTTGCTCTAGCTCTTATAGTCTTTGAGCACTAGGCGCTGAAGGGGACGGACAGACGGACGGACGGACGGACAGACGGACAGACGGACAGACAGACAGAGGGACAGACAGACAGACAGGGCTCAATCGACTCGGCTATTCATGCTGATCAAGAATATATATACTTTATGGGGTCGGAAACGATTCCTTCTGGACGTTACACACATCCATTTTCACCACAAATCTAATATACCCCAATACTCATTTTGAGTATCGGGTATAAAAAAAACGAGGTGGAACGTTGTGAGTTGCTGCGGACACCGCAACTCTACAGTTACACCCGATACTAAGTCAGTATGGCTCTCCTCCGGCAGATGCCGCTAATATTAAACGACACGACAAAGAGTGCGTGCGAGAGAGACAGAAAATCAGTCTGAGCGTGACGTCGGGCGCTGCGTAGCCACTGCAAATGGATTTCTTGCTTTTGGCTACAAAAATGATCCGATCTGATCCAGATTCAGCAATCTGATAGATGTGGTCGTTATCTATGATTCTGCGTTTTTAGTTTTCTCGAATCTGCAATATTGTTGATGAAACGGATTTTCGTCCTTTGTGGGGGCGGAAGGGGGGGGGCGAAATTCTGAGATATACGTTTTATAGTGAGATCTAACAGAAGTGCGGATACCAAATTTGGTTACTCTAGCCTTAATAGTCTCTGAGATTTGTGGATGCCCCAGATTTTCGTCCTTTGCGGGGGCGGAAGGGGGTGTGGCGAAATTTGGACACGAAACGGTCAAGGTCCGATATCACAGGAGTGTGGATACCAAATTTGGTTGCTCTGGCTCTTATAGGTTCTGAGATCCTTGAACTCATATTTTGCAATTGGCAAAACCGACCATGAAACCTGTGTGTTAGAGAGAGACAGAGCGAGAAAGAATGAAATTGTTTTCTTGATTCTGGCTATAATAATTATACGATCTGGTTGAGATCTTACATTCTAAAACATATAGTCATCCTCTACAATTCTGCGTTTTTGGTTTTATCGTATCTTTAAAAATGTGGATGCCACAGATTTTCGTCCTTTGTGGGGGCGGAAGTAGGCGGGGCGAAGTTTTGAAATATTTTTGTAGCAGTGACATTTCCCAGAAGTCTGGATCCAAAACATCGTTGCTCTAGCTCTTATAGTCTTTGAGCACTAGGCGCTGAAGGGGACGGACAGACGGACGGACGGACAGACGGACAGACGGACAGACAGACATGGCTCAATCGACTCGGCTATTGATGCTGATCAAGAATATATATACTTTATGGGGTCGGAAACGATTCCTTCTGGACGTTACACACATCCACTTTTACCACAAATCTAATATACCCCAATACTCATTTTGAGTATCGGGTATAAAAAGACCAAAAGATATACAGAGACGTAAGCGAGAAGATCGGAAATGTACGGGGCAATGTCGGGGATTTCGTATTCCAAAACGTTATCAAGTGGCATATAACTTTAATGGTAGCTACAAGTTTTATGGCACACGTTTGCGTGAGAAACATGGGAAAGCTGCACTGGTCATGACTCACACACACACTCACATAAGGGGTCCCATAAAGGCTCCGACGCCCAAGGCCTGTGCCCGAAATGCTCACAGAGCACGCGGAGCGCAGACAAGGAGCAGCAGACAACGACCGTCTGTAGGAAAGATGCCGCAGCGCAAACCGAACCGTGGCGTAAACTTAGCTAGCCATCCGTGGCCGAAGGTCCAATGGGGGAGCCGGGAACCCCACCTACGCGCCCAAGGCAGCGAATAGGAGCTATCGCAACCAAGAGGACCCTTAAAAAGGCCCCGTTGCGGCCACACGGAGACGTGGCGACGACCAGCGCCATGGGGCAGCCCAAGAGCCCCGGAATCGCGGACAGCGAATGGAGCGTGGTGGCCAAGAGGCCGAGAGCAGCACGCCGCGCTCGCCCAGACGCGGTCATAGTTCAGGCCCCCGGGAAGTCGTACAGCGAGGTTCTGGCAATGGTCACCAGACGACACGACAACCAGCTTTCCGACCTGGGAAGCTGCGTCTCCAAGGTACGCCGCACCATAAACGGCAACCTTCTGCTGGAGGTGGCAAAAGACAGCGTGGAGAGTGCTGAGGGCATGAAAGCCAGCATCGCACGTGTCCTCGGCGATGGAGCGTCTGTGCTCGCAATGACGGAAGACTCGAAGGTGGTCATATTGGAGATACGGGACATCGACTCCCTCGCGACGGAGCAGGAGATCTGTGCCGCTCTAACTCGCCAATTCAACATTGACGAGGCTCGAGTAAGAGTCCGCAGTCTGCGCCGCGGATACGCGGAGTCCCAGCTGGCGGTGGTCAGCGTGCCCTTCTCCCTGGGCCAAGCGGTCCTGAAAGGCGGCAAGGTGAGGATCGGCTGGACCATATGTAGGATCCGGGAAAGAGATGGACTCCCAAGGTGCTACCGATGCCTGGAACCCGGGTATATCGCACGGAACTGCAAGAGTACAGTGGACAGGAGTGGCTGCTGCATCAAATGCGGGGAGAAAGGGCACAAAGTTGCCGAATGCAAAAAAGAGCCTGCGTGCTTCATCTGCTCAGCAGCTGGAAAGAAGGAGGTCACGCACCAGGCAGGCACTAAAAACTGCCCAGCCACGCGAAGCGGGGTCGGCAAAACCAGGACGACATGCAGTTGATTCAACTCAACCTGAATCACTGCAGGGCCGCACAGGATCTCCTGACGCAGACGGTGCGCGAGCTTGGCTCTGAGGTGGCACTCCTCAGCGAACCACATAAGGTGGGCAGCAGCAGCGATTGGGCCACGGACTTTACTGGCAAAGCGGCCCTGTGGCTCTGTGGCGTCGACGCGCCACAATTGCGCGACACCAAGTCGGCAGACGGGTTCGTCCGAGGGTATGTAGGCGGCATATGGTTCTACAGCTGCTACCTGGCACCCAGCCTCTCACTGGAGACCTTCAGCCGCATTATGGACGAGCTGAGCTGCGATCTGCGAGGACGGAACAACGTCGTAGTCGGAGGCGACTTCAACGCCTGGGCCCTGGAATGGGGGTCCTCCCGTACAAACGCCAGAGGCCGCACGGTGTTGGAGGCTTTTACCTCTCTGGACGTCGTCCTTCTGAACGAAGGGTCCCAACAAACTTTCAACAGGGCAGGTGTAGGGTCGATCATCGATCTCACCTATGCCAGCAGCAAGCTGGCCCGGCACGCCCGATGGAGGATCAGCGACGTATATACTGCCAGCGACCACGAGGCCATACTATGCACCCTGGGCACCCTTGCCCGATCGAGAGGTACCCCGTTCCGGCATAGGAAGGCGTACCGCCAGGACACACTGAGGGCCCAAGCCTTCGCAAGCGCCCTTGAGAGCTACTCTGCAAACGATGCAGACGGAGCCAACGATATGGCGACCAAATTGGCGGACGCTCTTGATGGCGCTTGCGACCAGAGCATGCTACCGAGAGGGACGTTCCGAAAGAACAAGGATCCAGTTTTCTGGTGGAGCGAAGCGATTGCGGTTATCCGTAGAACCTGCCACCGGGCCAGAGGGCTGCTCCAGCGAGCCAGAGGCACACCGCGCTTGGCCCGATGCAGCGAGACCTACAAAGCGGCGAGGAAGGATCTGAAGACCGCCATAAGGAACAGCAAGAGGGAATGCTTCCTTAAGCTGTGTGATGCCGCCGAAGAGGACCCCTGGGGAGGCGCGTACAGGATGGTGGTGAAGAGGCTGAACGCGGGCAGTAAAGCTCCAACAGATCCAGAGGCACTGGAGGGTATAGTCAGGGCACTGTTCCTCGAGGACGGCAGATCCCTATCTCCCTGCGGTTCGAGCATAGCCCGAGCGACATCTGCGAGGTTACGGAAGCCGAGGTGTTGCAGGCAGGCAGAAACCTGATACCTAGGAAGGCTCCGGGTCTGGATGCGATCCCCAACAGCGCGTTGAAGCTGGCACTTCTACTCCCGAGGGAAGTTGCGGGCCTTTTCAACAAATGCCTCCAGGAGGGGACGTTCCCCGAGAGGTGGAAAAGGCAACGGCTGCTACTATTAACCAAGCCGGGCAAGCCGCCAGGGGTGGCCTCTTCCTACAGGCCCATCTGCCTTCTGGACTCCATGGGAAAAGTATTCGAAAGGGTGATCGGTGCGAGGCTGAGCGCAGCCATCGAAGCAGCAGGCGGTCTCTTCCAGAACCAATACGTGTTCAGGAAAGGGATGTCGACGCTGGACGCCATCTTGAGGGTCGTACAAACGGCGGAGGAAGCCATTGCTGGGTCTAGGTGGAGAGGCGGAACCAAGTCCTATTGTCTGGTGGTGACACTGGACATAAGGAGGCACTGAGGTCCTTCAACATCCCGGGCTACCTACTGAATATAGCGCGCAGCCATTTCAGCAATAGGGTGCTGACAATGGACACATGTCAGGGCTCTAGGGCATACGAAGTCTCAGCCGGAGTCCCGCAGGGCTCCGTTTTGGGACCTCTGCTCTGGAACGCCATGTACGACGGGGTCCTACGGCTCCCGATGCCAGCCAACACTAACCTGGTGGGTTTCGCTGACGACGTCGCAATAGTGGCGGTAGCGAAGGAACTTGCCGCAGTGGAGGAGCTTGCCAACGTCGCCATACAAGCCGTCGAGGCGTGGCTAGCCGCCGCGGGGCTGGAACTGGCGGCCCAAAAAACGGAGGCGGTCCTGATATCCAGCCGTATAGTGGTCGAGACCGCCAGAGTGCAGGTTGGTGGGACCGCGATCGAATCGCAGAGGTCCATCAAGTACCTTGGAGTCCTCATCGACACGCGCCTGTCCTTCAAAGAGCATCTGGAATACGTCCACACGAAGGCCGGTGGGACCGCGGGAGCGCTATCCAGGATTGCTAAACACCAGAGGGCCAAAGCAGGCAACGAGGAAACTGCTGACGAGCGTCGTGACGTCGCAGATGCTCTACGCCGCACCGGTGTGGGCAGAAGCCGCGAAGGTGAGGAGCTACATGCGAGGAGTGGAGGCAACGTACAGACTGTGCGCCATTAGGATCGCGTGCTCGTTCCGGACCATCTCAGACGAAGCCGCGTTAGTCATTGCCGGGCAAGTTCCGCTCAGGGAGCTGATAAGGGAGAGGAAGGAGATCCATGATGCCATGACGGACAGTGCAGCCGAGGTACGCTCCAAAGCAGAAATTAAGGACGCCGCCAGAAGGACCAGCATAGACAGATGGCAGACTCGATGGGACCACTCACCCAAAGGCCGATGGACCCACACCCTCATCCCAAGCATAGCATGCTGGGTTGAAAGGAAGCACGGCCAGGTGGATTTCTACCTTACCCAGGCATTGAGCGGACATGGCTGCTTCCGCGGCTACCTCAAGCGCCTCGGCCACGAGACAGAGGACTGGTGCCCCGAGTGTGGCACAGGCATAGAGGAGGACGCTCGCCACGTCCTCTTCGACTGCCACAGGTTTGACCTCGAGCGTCAGACATTGGAGACAGCAGCAGGGTCTAGGGTCAGCACCGAGACTCTGGTGCCGCTGATGCTGGCAGACCCGAAGGTGTGGGAAGCGGCCGCGGAGTTCGCCTCTAGCGTGATCCGAACGCTTAGGTCCTTGGAGAGAAGGCGGAAGGAGCAGACGGAGTAGGTGTCCACGCCACTGCGAAGCAATGCTTTGCGGCCGTACCGCAGTCCGCGGGGCCCCTAGTCCCAACATACTCTTGTCCGTTAAATTTAGTTAAATATAAATTGTATATTATATATTATAGAGCAAATAAATAAGTATATGAATATAAAAAAAAGGGGTCCCATATATAGAGCAGAGCAGATCCGATCCATCCATCCATCCTTTGTCCATCCATCCAAAAGCTGCCCTGTCGCCGAAAAGCAGGTGCGGGCTTCAAAGTTTCCCTGTAATTTCTTTCCTTTCTTCGGACAAACTGTTGCCCATAAATTTGGTTCGACAATGGCAGAGATTCTCCATATACATACCACACATATGGTGCTCTATAGAGACATTCATTCACTATTCGTATTCGTATTCATATTCATATTCATATTCATTGCCTTTTGCCTTTGGGTGGTCTGCCATATTGAATTTCATTTTATGCTAAAAACTCTGTTTTTTTTCTTTCTTTTTTGCTGTTTTGCATTCGATTTTTATTGCGGCATAACTGGGTGCGCTCATATTTTATGGCTTGACCCGCCATATCCCGCTCAAGTGGATTTTAGATTTCCAAACGGCATGGAAAAGTTGTTGTATTCACATTTGTGGAGTGGTTTCCTAGCCCTGCCGAATCGGGGCCGTGTAATTAAGTAGTCAAGCTAGTCAAGGCAAGCCGACCGGCACCGCCCAGGGGAAATTTGATTTGATGGTGGATGATGTGTCGGTTCTTTTGATTGATTGACGGCTGATTGGAAATTTTTATTTTAGGGAACTTATAATTACTTTGTTATACCCGATACTCAAAATGAATATTGGGGTATATTAGATGGATGTGGAGGTGGATGTGTGTAACGTCCATAAAGTATATATATTCTTGATCAGCATCAATAGCCGAGTCGATTGAGCCCTGTCTGTCTGTCTGTCTGTCCGTCTGTCCGTCTGTTCGTCTGTCCGTCCCTATTAGCGCCTAGTGCTCAAAGACTATAAGAGCTAGAGCAACGATGTTTTGGATCCAGACTTCTGTGATATGTCACTGCTACAAAAATATTTCAAAACTTCGCTCCGCCCACTTCCGCCCCCACAAAGGACGAAAATCTGTGGCATCCACATTTTTAAAGATACGATAAAACCAGAAACGCAAAATCGTAGAGAATGACTATATGTTCTAGAGTGTAAAATCTCAACCAGATCGTATAATTATTATAGCCAGAATCAAGAAAACAATTTCATTCTTTCTCGCTCTGTCTCTCTCTAACACACAGGTTTCATGGTCGGTTTTGCCAATTGCAAAATATGAGTTCAAGGATCTCAGAACCTATAAGAGCCAGAGCAACCAAATTTGGTATCCACACTCCTGTGATATCGGACCTTGACCATTTTGTGTCAAAATTTCGCCACACCCCCTTCCGCCCCCGCAAAGGACGAAAATCTGAGGCATCCACAAATCTCAAAGACTATTAAGGCTAGAGTAACCAAATTTGGTACACACACTCCTTTAAGATGCCACTATAAAACGTATATCTCAGAATTTCGCCCCACCCCCTTCCGCCCCCACAAAGGACGAAAATCTGTTTCATCCACAATATTGCAGATTCGAGAAAACTAAAAACGCAGAATCATAGATAATGACCATATTGCTGAATCTGGATCAGATCAGATCATTTTTATAGCCAAAAGGAACAAATCAATTTGCACTGGCTACGCAGCCCCCGACGTCACGCTCAGACTGATTTTCTGTCTCTCTCGCACGCACTCTTTGTCGTGTCGTTTAATATTAGCGGCGTCTGCCGGAGGAGAGCCATACTGACTTAGTATCGGGTATAACTGTAGAGTTGCGGTGTCCGCTGCAACTCACAACGTTCCCCCTCGTTTTTCTTAAATTTAATAGAACTTTGAAACTATAGAGAATAGGGAGGAATACTATCGTCTATAGATCAATATAAATACCCCAGAGCTACATAGTTTCGAAACCATCGTTATTCTTCCATCCCAAGTGGTACCCTATTCTTCTGTACCTGCACCTGCACCACTGCATCTCTCTCTCTCTACCCATCTCTATTTCGCCTTCAGCGCGATTGGTTTGGTCATGGAATCCGAGGCCTGAGCTCGTCTGGAGTCTTAGTCCGGCGGGATTACGGAGGCTGGTGTGTGCGCATTTCTAATGAAGACGTTTCCAGGAGGGAGAGAGCACTACAAAGGAACAGTTTCAGGAAAAAGAGCCATGATCATAAATCAATATGTGACACATTTCCTCAGAACGAGCCTCAGTGGCAGCCTCGGGGGGTGTGTGCCGCAGCGGCACGCAGATCAAGAAGAGGAAAAACAGCAACAACAAGATTGATGATATGTGTCACACACACAGTGCAAGCAGGGCATCGTGTTGCAGATGCAGAGCGAGAGGGACAGAGAGTGCTGGCTGACAAGCGTTAACAAAAAGCGACCAGGTTGATGTCTCAACAAATTGCACAGTTTGAGAGGAACTGGAATGAATACCTGGCCAAATCTAGATTATGTTTATTATACCCGATACTCAAAATGAGTATTGGGGTATATTAGATTTGTGGTAAAAGTGGATGTGTGTAACGTCCAGAAGGAATCGTTTCCGACCCCATAAAGTATATATATATTCTTGATCAGCATCAATAGCCGAGTCGATTGAGCCATGTCTGTCTGTCCGTCTGTCCGTCCGTCCGTCTGTCCGTCCCCTCCAGCTCCTAGTGCTCAAAGACTATAAGAGCTAGAGCAACGATGTTTTGGATCCAGACTTCTGTGATATGTCACTGCTACAAAAATATTTCAAAACTTCGCTCCGCCCACTTCCGCCCCACAAAGGACGAAAATCTGTGGCATCCACATTTTTAAAGATACGATAAAACCAAAAACGCAAAATCGTAGAGAATGACTATATGTTCTAGAGTGTAAAATCCAAACCAGATCGTATAATTATTATAGCCAGAATCAAGAAAACAATTTCATTCTTTCTCGCTCTGTCTCTCTCTAACACACAGGTTTCATGGTCGGTTTTGCCAATTGCATAATATGAGTTCAAGGATCTCAGAACCTATAAGAGCCAGAGCAACCAAATTTGGTATCCACACTCCTGTGATATCGGACCTTGACCGTTTCGTGTCCAAATTTCGCCACACCCCCTTCCGCCCCCGCAAAGGACGAAAATCTGGGGCATCCACAAATCTCAGAGACTATTAAGGCTAGAGTAACCAAATTTGGTATCCGCACTTCTGTTAGATCTCACTATAAAACGTATATCTCAGAATTTCGCCCTCACTATAAAACGTATATCTCAGAATTTCGCCCCACCCCCTTCCGCCCACACAAAGGACGAAAATCTGTTGCATCCACAATATTGCACATTCGAGAAAACTAAAAACGCAGAATCATAGATAATGACCATATCTATCAGATTGCTGAATCTGGATCAGATCAGATCATTTTTATAGCCAATAGGAACAAATCAATTTGCAGTGGCTACGCAGATTTTCTGTCTCTCTCGCACGCACTCTTTGTCGTGTCGTTTAATATTAGCAGCGTCTGCCGGAGGAGAGCCATACTGACTTAGTATCGGGTATAACCGTAGAGTTGCGGTGTCCGCAGCAACTCACAACGTTCCCCCTCGTTTTTAGCTGTGGCTGCCCCCTCGGGGCCCACTGCAACAATGTTATACCTCCCCTCTATAGGGGCGGCGGCAGACTGAGAGACGGACACATTCCTAGAATACTGTGTTGCCTCTTCTTTTGTTTGCATCACTCTTGCTTGTACCTAAGCAGCAGCTGAATGGAAAGGGAGCGGCGAGGAGCGAACAAAGTTATGGAAAATTTCCACGAACAGGTCGCCACAGGCGGCGTAGTGGCAGCCTCGGAGTCTCTCAAAGGGGATTCGCCGCCAATGACTTAATTAATGGCGACAAAGTCGAACACGCAGCGTTTGATGTGCTCTCTCCTGCCAGTGGCGTCGGCAGGAAGTGCCGCCTCTCCCACTCTGGCGGAGAGGATGGAGTGGGAGAGGGAGAGCAAACAAAGACATTAAGCGTGGATTATTTATGGGTGACTCCTGCTCTATCTTAACGGTAGTCGTAAAATGCTCAAAAACCCTACAGCAAAGGCACTCTAAGGTGGCTCCTTCTCTCCTTTCCACTGCCCAGCAGCCTATCCCGCGATTAACTCATCTTTTTCATACTCTTTCAAAGAATGGTAATACCTCTCCATTGTATGGCTCTCTTGGCCATTAGGGGACTCCATATGAAAGGGCATCTAAAGCCACGGCTCTCAATGACGGCCTTTCTTTTACCTACAGCCTGCCTGCACTTCAACTGAGTTCTGGCTGGAGAAAAATCTGTGAAAAGCGATAAACTGCGGCCCCAAAGAAGAGAGCTAAGCTTCGAGAAGTTTCTCGGTCTCGGTCTCGTTTTGGGTGGAATGCGTTCCGTTCTGTTCTGTTCCTGCGAGCTCTGGGTGTGCCTTTGTGTGCACAGTGGGTCTGGATGGATTTGATTTGTGTGGCAATTGTAATGACAATTTAGCATAGGATCAATATGGAATACAATTTAGTTTTTCATATCATTAATTCTTTGAGGTACCCAAACATATACTTTAAGGAATATTTCAATGCAGTTTTTGTCAGCCTTGACCCACTGTTTTTATGATTGTTCGACTCAAACTTCGATTGAGACGTTAGCGTTAGCGCGCGCCTCATTATTATTATTTTTTGGGAACGGGGTGCCTCAATTTTCGTGCAGCGCTGCAACAGACACGAATTGAGGGAAGGAGAGAGGGAAAGCCAGAAAGCCAGGCCGCAGATGCCACGAGAAACACACAAATAAATTATATGGCTGTGCCGGGGCCACACGCTGTTTCGTTATAATTTTAATGCGTTATTTATGGCATCCACCGAAAGGGAAACGACGAATTCGACAAGATCTGATCCATGGAAACTAATTCCGCTCTGTTCCGTTCTGTTCCGTTCCGTTCTGTTGCAGGGTAAAGCGCGTGGCAGCCGGACGGCCATCTATCTGCGTTCAGTATTCCAGTCCCACCTCGAAACGCTCGGCAGCTCTGTGCAGAAGCATGCGGGCAAGGTGCTATTCGTGGCCATCCTAGTGCTGAGCACCTTCTGTGTGGGCCTGAAGAGCGCCCAGATTCACTCGAAGGTGCACCAGCTCTGGATACAGGAGGGCGGCCGCCTCGAATCGGAGCTGGCATACACGCAGAAGACCATCGGCGAGGACGAGTCCTCCACGCATCAGCTGCTCATCCAGACGGCCCACGATCCGAATGCCTCGGTGCTGCATCCGCAGGCGTTGCTCTCCCACCTCGAAGTGCTGGTCAAGGCCACCGCCGTCAAGGTGCACATGTACGACGCCGAGTGGGGACTGCGAGACATGTGCAACTCCCCGACGACGCCCACCTTTGAGGGGCACTACTACATCGAGCAGATACTAAAGCATTTGATACCGTGCTCGATCATCACGCCGTTGGATTGCTTCTGGGAGGGCAGCCAGCTGCTGGGACCGGAGTTTCCCGTGAATATACCGTGAGTAGTCCTTAGAAAACGTAACATCCCTCCTCCAGTTACCTAATCCTGCCCCTCGATGTTCTGCCCTTCTCACAGTGGCCTCAATCAGCGCCTCATGTGGAGCACCCTGAACCCCGCGTCGGTGATGCAGTTCATGAAGCAGCAGATGTCCGACCAGAAGATCAGCTTCGACTTCGAGACCGTAGAGCAGTACCTGAAACGGGCGGCCATCGGCAGCGGCTACATGGAGAAGCCCTGCCTCAATCCGCTGAATCCCAGTTGCCCGGAGACGGCCCCGAACAAGAACAGCACCACGCCGCCAGATGTGGGGGCGATACTGTCGGGCGGCTGCTACGGCTATGCGGCGAAGCACATGCACTGGCCGGAGCAGCTGATTGTGGGCGGGGCGCAGCGGAATCGCAGCGGACACCTGAAGAAGGCCCAGGCCCTGCAGACGGTGGTGCAGCTGATGACCGAGAAGGAGATGTACGACCAGTGGGAGGACAATTACAAGGTGCACCACATCGGCTGGACCCAGGAGAAGGCCGCCGAGGTGCTGAATGCGTGGCAGCGGAACTTCTCCCTTGAGGTGGAGCTCCTCCTGCGCAAACAGTCCCGCATTGCGGCCAACTACGACATCTACGTGTTCAGCTCGGCCGCCCTGGACGACATCCTGGCCAAGTTCTCGCATCCGAGTGCCCTGAGCATCGTTATCGGCGTCGCCGTCACCGTCCTTTACGCCTTTTGCACGCTCCTCCGCTGGCGGGATCCCGTTCGGGGCCAAAGCAGCGTGGGTGTTGCTGGTGTCCTGCTCATGTGCTTCAGCACGGCGGCTGGCCTGGGACTGTGTGCCCTGATGGGGATCGTCTTCAATGCGTCCAGCACCCAGGTGGTGCCGTTCCTGGCCCTGGGTCTGGGAGTGGACCATATCTTTATGCTGACGGCGGCGTATGCGGAGAGCAATCGCAAGGAGCAGACCAAGCTGATCCTGAAGAAGGTCGGACCCAGCATCCTGTTCAGCGCCTGCAGCACGGCCGGCTCTTTCTTCGCGGCTGCCTTCATTCCGGTTCCTGCGCTGAAGGTCTTCTGCCTGCAGGCGGCCATAGTGATGTGCTTCAATCTGGCGGCGGCTCTGCTGGTCTTCCCGGCCATGATCTCCTTGGATCTGCGGCGGCGCACTGCCGGACGGGCGGACATTTTCTGCTGCTGCTTTCCCGTGTGGAAGGAGCAGTCTAAAGTGATGCCGATGAACAACAACAACAGCCTGCGGGGAGCACGGCACGTGAAGAACTGCAACAACAACCGCGTGGGTCTGCCTCCCCAGCCACCATCCCAGAACCCCTTCTGGAGCAGCACGCCAGCGGCGGCCCCTCTGCCAGCAGCAAAAGCAGCAGCAGCTCCCTGCCGTCCTTCTCGCTGTCCAGCTTCGCCTTCGAGTACTACACGCCCTTCCTGATGCGCAGCTGGGTGAAATTTCTGGCCGTGATGGGCTTCCTGGTGGCGCTGATCTTCAGTCTGTACGCCTCCACCAAGCTGCAGGATGGCCTGGACATCATCGACCTGGTGCCAAAGCACAGCAACGAGCACAAGTTCCTCGACGCGCAGACGCGCCTTTTCGGCTTTTACAGCATGTACGCGGTGACGCAAGAAAATTTCGAGTACCCCACGCAGCAGCAGCTCCTGAGGGACTACCACGACGCCTTCGTCCGAGTGCCGCATGTGATCAAGAACGATAACGGGGGCCTGCCGGACTTCTGGCTGCTGCTGTTCCGCGACTGGCTTAGCAATCTGCAGCGCATCTTCGACGATGAGATCCGGGACGGGCGACTGAACAAGGAGGTGTGGTACCCGAATGCCAGCAGCGATGCCATCCTGGCGTACAAGCTGATCGGGCAGACGGGCCATGTGGACAATCCGGTGGACAAGGAGCTGGTGAAGACGAATCGGCTGGTCTTCAGCGATGGCATCATCAATCCGAAGGCCTTCTACAACTATCTCTCTGCCTGGGCCACCAACGATGTCTTCGCCTATGGAGCCTCTCAGGTAGGTCCATCTAGATCGTTCATTTGCTCTGCAATATTTACTAACTTCATTTGATTTTGCAGGGCAAACTGTATCCAGAACCGCGTCAGTATTATCATGCGCCCAACGAGTACGACCTGAAGATACCCAAGAGCCTGCCCCTGGTCTACGCACAGATGCCCTTCTATCTACACGGCCTGACGGACACCTCGCAGATCAAAACCCTGATCGGACACATACGCGACCTGAGCGTTAAGTTCGAGGGCTTTGGTCTGCCCAACTATCCCTCCGGTAGGTCCAAACCCTTCAAAAAGTATATTTCCGAAAGCTAACCGATCTATCTTCAGGCATTCCATTCATCTTCTGGGAACAGTACATGACATTACGCTCCTCGCTGGCCATGATCCTGGCGTGTGTCTTGCTGGCTGCCTTGGTGCTGGTCTCCCTGCTGCTGCTCTCCGTTTGGGCCGCCGTTCTGGTGATCCTCAGCGTCCTGGCATCGCTGCCCCAGATCTTTGGGGCCATGACCTTGCTGGGCATCAAGCTGTCGGCCATACCCGCTGTCATACTCATACTGAGCGTGGGCATGATGCTCTGCTTCAATGTGCACATCTCCCTGGTGAGTCCCCAATCTAAAACATGGCTCAAAACCGCGACTAATCTTCGACCTTTTCTTAGGGCTTTATGACTTCGTTGGGCAATCGTCAACGTCGCGTCCATCTGGCCATGCAGCTGTCATTGGGTCCACTGGTGCATGGGATGCTCACCTCTGGGGTGGCCGTTTTCATGCTCTCCACGTCCCCCTTCGAGTTCGTCATCCGCCACTTCTGCTTCCTGCTGATCGTGGTCCTCTGCGTGGGGGCCTGCAACAGTCTGGTGGTCTTCCCCATTCTGCTGAGCATGCTGGGGCCAGAGGCGGAGCTGGTGCCGTTGGAGCATCCCGATAGGATATCCACGCCCTCGCCGCTGCCTGTGCGCAGCAGCAAGCGTTCGTGCCAGAAGGCGCACCACTACCACAAGGACGTCAACATCAACGATCCCTCGCTGACGACCATTACGGAGGAGCCGCAGTCCTGGAAGTCCAGCAACTCCTCCATCCAGATACACAACGACTGGAGTGCCCCCGCACCGCCGCCGGCACAGACAACGAATAACTTCAACAACAGCAACTATCAGCATGGCGGGGGATCGCGACCCGCTTCGTATGGAGCACCACCACCCGCTTACCACAAGGCCGCACAGCAGCAGCAGCAGCAGCAGTATCCGCCGGAACTGCAGAGCATCGTTGTCCAGCCGGAGGTGACGGTGGAGACGACGCACTCGGACAGCAACACCACCAAGGTGACGGCCACGGCCAACATCAAGGTGGAGCTGGTCACGACAGGGCGGGCGGTGCGCAGCTATAACTTTACGAGTTTGCACTAGTTCCTGTAGCCATTAGCCAGTATCTTTAACTGTATCTTTAACTGTATCTGTAACTCTAACTGTATATGTATAATCGAGATATCTATATATATATATTGTATGTATATGTGTATGCATGTTAGTTAATTTCCGCGAGTTAAGTGTTCCGTTATATGTAGCAGCTGCTATGCCCCACAACCTCCTATCTCCTCTACCAATCCGTCACCCCTTTCGCCCCACTACCCCACTCTACCCTCTACCTTCTACCCTGAACCCCAACCCACTCCTCTGCCTAGCAGCTTTGTATGTATGTATTTAGCTCTTAAGACATTTCTTATACATAGAGATACATATTTATTATAACACACACACACAAGCACACACTGTACTTACACACACCAGCACAATTGAAAGCGAAATTCACGACACCCACACACACACACAAACAAACAAACAAACTAGTAATTTATAGTCTATAATTTAGTTTAAATATGTACATACAAAAAAGAACCACAAGGACTTGAACCAAAATAGTATCGCTTATATGGAAACGAATGAAACGAGAGAAAAGAAAGTACTATTACTAAATCGAGAAATAACAATTACAAACAGACACAAAAAACAAAAAACCACAAAAAAAGCCCTCCCCCGTAACGGTACTTACAACCAAAATAAAATGAAAATATAAATACATAATTGAAAAACAAAAAAAAAACAAAACGAGAAAAACGAATAATGGAAACGAATAAGAATGGAAGAACTATTCTAAACGCTGCATATATCCATGTACATTTGTTGCACGAAGACTGATTGTCTTTCATTTAAATAAAATATTATACGTACCGTTTTCTTCATTTAAAATTTGAATTCATTTTTGAATGGACTGCTTGCAATAACAGTGTAGTTCACTGCTTGAACCGTTAAAGTTTAATACACACTGCTTGCTTCTGCAGAAATACGATGGATAGCGACCCACTCTGGGTCACACACCATTCCACTCTTATCGGATAAGCGATATTTATAAATATCGATATCTTGGAGATCAATAGGTCAACTGATAACCAGCTTGTGTGTCACCAAAACGGCAGAAATTCAAACACATTTCAAATAAAAGTTCTTTGTCTATACATTTTTCCTTGTCACTCATTCACTTTCAAACTTAGACGCAAATCTCTACTATCCAATCACTGGTATTGAAAGACGGTTAAATGCTCTCTTCTTGTGAGACATGCACATATTTTCTTTGTGGAATAATCACTTTTGTTTCATTCTATACTCACGCTTAATTCTTTTAATCTGTTTTGTTCAAACCATATTTTAAGCACAATCAAATAAAAAAGGGTACTTGATATGAGTTAATAAAAATTTGCACAAGTACTGCTTATATTGCCAGTTTCGAATGCATCATGTGAAAGAATTTTCTCCGAAGTGAACTTAATAAAAACAAATACAAGAAATAGATTTAAGAATATAAATGTTTCAAATCTTTTATATGTGAGACAAGGTCTAAGGAAGAACAACGGTTGCGAGAATTTTGAACCGAACACTGAAATGCTGTTAAAAAATCCCAGCGACATCGTTAGTGACGATAGTGATGTTAGTGATTAGTATATTTATTATTATTAATAAGTCTTATTAAGACTTAAGATTATTAAATGAAATGAATGAAACAATTATTTCGAATAGGCCAATCAAGTAGGAAATAGATTCACCAATCGTATAAAATTATGTGGGCATGGCTAAATCTTCCATATAGCTGATATTCGACGGAAGATCAAAATTGAGGGAACCGTCGTATTAGTTGAATCGGTAATGGCCCGGTTGACAACATTTAAATCCTTGTCGCTCACATTAGAAAAAGTTAGATTTGGCGCGCACCACTCGTAACCAGTCGATAGTATCAATAACCGTACTTGAATCGGGTAAGGAACTCTTTTACCCGATTGACAACAATGAGTCTCATTCCATATACAATGTTGCGGCAACATTAATTTGTAAACCGTGATCTAGTCAAAATACATTACAAGCAATTTAAAGTTGTTAAAGTTGTAGAAAATGTATTCATCGATGGGATAAAGCTAAGTGGGCAAAGCTGAAAACTCTATATAGCTTGTAATATTCGACGGGAGATATTTTTGGCAATACCCGGTTCGCAGCAATGAGTCCCATTCCATACACAAACATGTTGCTAATTCCATGCACACATACCCTGGGGGAAATGGATGATATAGAATTGCGGAAATGTGTGTCATCATTAATACAGAAACTAGATAGTCTCTGTTTTAAACGATATTTTGCAGCTCAACGTCTGTCTACAGAGACCAAGAACTGGTACTGGGATCAGGATTTATTTACAAACACCTAATCAAATGCATGAATAGACCAAAAAAAATGAAATCTAAGACAAGGTCTTTACTAATTACGTTTGAAAGCAGGTTGGAAAACAGTATCTTTATATAATATTCACGAAATAGGGTATACAAATGACCACACTCTGGTTGACAAGAGATGAGTCTGCAAATACCAGCAACATTGACGTCACAGCCTGCGACTATTGAACATTTTTTTTGAAGCCGTATTTTTGTAAAAAGAAAAAACATTCAAGTACTTAAAAGTAGTTAATCCTGATTAAAATTGATTAAGGTTAGGTTAGGTTGACCCGGACGGCCCTCAGAGGGGGCCCCACATAGGCCAGTATGGCCCTTAGTTGGTCGGTTAGGGGGGGGGGGGGGGGGGGGGGGGGGGGGGGGGGGGTATGAACCGTCGCGGCAGTGTTTAGTGGGTTTTGAAGTCCTCGAGGATCGAGGTATTTTTCGCATAGGCCAGTAGTTGCTGTGGCGTCCTCTTGGAGGCATCTTCCAGTGATGCCAGCACTGGGGCGCCCAGGTACTTCCTCCTTGCCCTTAAAAGAGCAGGACAGTTGCAGATGAGATGTTCCAGGGTTTCGGTTGCCCCAGGTTCGTCACATTTCCTACAACTGTCTCTGTTTGTGATGCCTAGCTTTGTTGCATGCGCCGCAGCCAGGCAATGGCCCGTTAATATTCCCACTAATAATCTGCAGTCCTTCCGTGGGTGCAGCAGGTAGTGGCTGAGTTTGTCATTGCGTTCCTTGCACATGATTTTCGAGGTTCTGCAGGCGGTGGTACTCCTCCACCTACATTCGGTTTGTGATCCGGCCTGCTTTTCTAGATCGCTTTGCAGCGTTCTGAGGGAGACAGGCACGTTCTCGGTTCTCGTATTCGCCAGCCCGACGCCTTCCTTAGCTAGTACGTCCGCCGTCTCGTTCCCTTCGATGCCCCGGTGGCTGGGAATCCAGTAGATCCGCACTGACTTTGTCGTGCTTAGGGTATCTAGTGCCTCCCTGCTCGCCAAGACATTTCTGGAACTGACTGCGGACGACTGCATGGATCTTATCGCCACTTGGCTGTAGACGAATAGGTTGACCGCATCGTGTGCTCTTTCAGTGAGAAGAGCGACTTCCGCTGCTTTCCTGATGGCAAAAACCTCTGCCTGTAATATGCTACAATGGTCCGGTAGCTTATATGACAGCCTTATCTCAGGGTCTGTACAGTATAGGCCCGCTCCTAGTCCTCCGTCCATCTTGGAGCCGTCCGTATATATATTGAGGTGCTCCGTTTGGTCTCTTCCGATTTTCCAGTCTTCAGGTCCCAAGGATGCAGTTGTTTTTACGTCGAGGCATGTTTGGGGGTCATGTAATCAGTTGATCTGTTCATTTCCCTTCCAATTGAACTATGCCCGTATTCTTGTGGCGACATATTTCCTGAAGCGATGACGCGTTGTGCTGCCTTTCCTGCAGTCAGACGGGCGTGGATGTCTAAGGGTTCGATTCCAAGTAGGGTTTCGAGTGCTTTTGTTGGGGTTGACCTCAGCGCCCCTGTAATACAGAGCAAAGCCTGTCGCTGAGTCCTTTCCATAAGCTTATGATACGTTTTCTTTCCAGTAGCTTGCCACCACACTAAGACTCCATACAGCAGAGTTGGTCGCACCACCGAGATGTAAATCCAATGCATCAGAGCCGGAGATAGGCCCCATGTGCTGCTGAGCATCTTCTTGGATGCATAAAGCGCAATGGTGGCCTTCTTCACCCTTTCCAATACATTGGGTTTCCATGCCAGTTTACTATCCAGTACTGTGCCCAGGTATTTGACTTGTGTTTTTGGAGTTAGCCTAGTTTGATTGATCTTCGGGGGGGTCCATATCGGTACCTTGTACCTCTTGGTAAAGAGGATGAGGTCCGTCTTGTCCGCGTTGATACTGAGTCCTACTTCTTCCGCCCACTCGCGTATCTCCCTGAGTGTTCGTTGCATTAGTGAGCTGAGGGTCGATGGGCAAACACCCGTAATAAGTATGCTTATGTCGTCCGCATAAGCTGTTATTATTGGGGCCTTCCTTTCGTATCTCTTGATGAGGTCGTCGACCACCAGATTCCACAGGAGGGGCGACAGGACTCCACCCTGGGGTGTGCCTCTGTGTGCCCCTTTCACCATGGAAGCGGTGCCCCACTCTGATTGCACCCGTCTGCAACCTAGGAGGTTCCTTATCCACAGGTTGATTGCTGGGTGTGTATTAGTTGCTACCAGGCAATTTGTTATTGCTTCCGTAGCCACGTTGTTGAATGCTCCGGAGATGTCCACGAATACTCCCAGTGCATACTTTTTATTGTGAAGGGCTTTCTCAATGGTAGCTACTACCGAATGTAGTGCGGTCTCCACCGATTTCCCTTTAGTATAGGCATGCTGGTTGGTTGACATCAGTCCCCCTACCTCATTTCTGATGTGTAAGTCCAGCAGCTTTTCTAGCGTTTTTAATATAAAGGAGGTAAGGCTTATCGGTCTATAGTCCTTGGGACTCGCATGGCTGCACTTTCCTGCCTTTGGGAGGAAGACAACTCTCGAGGTTCTCCATTGGATAGGGATATAGCCAGTACTTATACAAGCTGTGAATATTGCGGAGAGCCATGGGGTAATCGCCTCTTTGGTCACCTGCATCATGGCTGGGAATATCCCGTCAAGTCCTGGTGCTTTTGTGGCCCGCAAAGGAGTCTATTGCCCAGTGGATTCGCTTGGTGGTTAACAAATCTGTTGGGGGGTGTTGTTCCTCGGTTGCTAGGTCCTGGTGCTCTTTGGCATCAGCGACCTCGGTGCAACCAGGGAAATGTTCCTCCATTAGTGCTGTTAGGGCTTCGTCACGGCCCTCTGTCCACTGTCCGTCATCTAGCTTTAATTGGCTTTGTATGGTAGGCTGCTTAGAGAGCAGCTTCCGTAGCCGTGCGGTTTCTGGTACTTTCTCGATGTTGGAGCAGAAGGTCCTCCACGAGTTCCGTTGTGCTTTACGTATTTCCTTCTTGTAGCTCCTGAGTAGGAGTCTGTATTCCTCATAGACGATCCCTTCGTTCGCTTGTTTGGCGATCTTAAAGAATTCCTTGAGGTTGTCCCTTTGAAGAGAGAGATCCCGGCTCCACCAGAGTGGCTTGGACCTCTTCTTCGTCCTCGAGGGTTTGCACGATGTGTGGTAGGCGTCCAGCAACGCGTTGGATAGGGTCTCTAGAGACTTCTCTATGTCCTCCGCGGATTTCACTGTGCCCGGACTCGCGAGCTTCGAAGTAACTGTCTTTTTAAACTTTTCCCAGTTTGTATTCCGGGGGTTTCTATAGACTATTACCTTCGAAGAATGTTTGACGTCGCACTTAAACTGAATGTACTTGTGATCTGAGAAGGAGGGTCTTTCAAGGACCCTCCAGCTAGATACCGTAGTACTGTTTCCCGTTGCTAGTGTTAGGTCTAGCACGTTGGATGAAGTCGGACCCACGAAGGTGTGCTCCTCCCCGACGTTTGCTATATATAGATTAGTATAAAGTATAAAGTCTAAGCGTGACTCACCTCTATCATTGATGTCGGTGCTTCCCCACACATTGTGGTGGGCATTGGCATCCGTCCCGATGACGAGTTGATAGTTTTTGGTGCCGGCTTCTGTCACCAGGCTCCTGAGTTCGTCGGGTGGTGCGGGTCTGTCGTGAGCCATGTAGCAGGAAGCCACCAGAAGGCGCTTTTCCTCGCTTTCCAGCATCACAACCGTCAGGTCATCCGTGCTGTAATGAGACATAAGGTAAGCATGGATTCCCTTTCGTACGAGTACGACGGTTCTGTTCCTGCTTACCGATGTTGCGTAGAACAGTTTGTGATTTGAGGACTTTAGTCCGGCCACTGAATTGCCTGTCGCAATCCAGGGCTCCTGGACTAGAGCTATGTCGGCGAGCCCTTGCTCCATGGCGATGAGGAGCTCCGCCGACGCTACCTTGCTTTTATGCAAGTTTAGCTGCAGCACACTCAGCATGGGTGGCTGGCTCACTTGCATCCGACGGGTTGACTACTAACGTCAGGTCACCGTCTTCCTCGTCTTCGTCCTCAAGCGCAAGACCCTGGGCGGCCTCCACGATGGACTCGAGACCTAAGTCCTTTTCCACCTCGCCTACCTGCAGGGTATGCGCGTCCTTGTCCTCAGGGTGGCGCTTTTTGAGGCGCAGGTAGACGCTACCCATGCCCCACGCCATCTTCCCGAACTTGGGATACAGCAGATCCTCTGCCTCCTTGTTTATTTGGAGGATCACACATTGGCCCCCCTCGTTGGGTAGTGGGCTACCAATGTGTAGGATCCTCCAATCGGTCGTTGGCACGTCCGCGTTTTGCCGCTGAAGGAGCTTCAGCGCTCGGTCTCCCTGGATTGTGATGGGGAAGAGTACCTTCGCCTTAGGCTTGGACGGGATAAGCTCCCGGTCCACAACCTCCAGCTTGGCCCCCTCCCACATCGCCTCCAGTTGGCAGACCGTACGCGTCAGCCACCTTAGGGTTGGATCGTCGTTGCACTTTAGGATCTTAACCCCATTTAGCCACCCAGCACCATCGAACGTGAGCATAGGGGCCGCGGGGTCTTCTTCCATGTGTGCAAACAGTGCGTCGACGAGACGCGCGTGCACAAGCTTCCACTGTGCCGCTGACATCTTGCCGTTTTCCTCGCTCCGGTCGATGAGTGCCACTATCAAATGTCGTTTGGTCACATCGCTGACCTTCGCGTTCGATTTCGATGGCTTCTTGGCCACTTTCGGTGGAGGGGCTGCACTCTTGGGCCCGCGTTGCCGCTTGCTCGCCGGAGTGTCTTTAATGGCACTCTCAGTCGAGCGTTGCCTCTTGGTGGCCATCATCTCCTCCACCTTATTGGCATATTCGCCATTCGACGCCCTCATCTGTGGCATCTGGGCGTAATGTAGTCGGCCCTCCTCTACTCGCTGCTCGGCCCAGGCTAGCTTGACCTTCTCCTCCTGGGAGATGTCTACTTTACCTTGCAGCCGGCTTTTTATATTGAGGGCCGCTTTGTATTGTGCTTTGGCCTTCATCCCCTCCTTGGAACGCTTCGGCCCTTCCCTACGCAGGGAGCTGGTGCCTGGTTCCGGTGAGCGGAGAAGGCTCTCTTCCTCCGTCCTGCTCATAGAGAGCACGCTCTCCAGATCCGTGTCTGTGTCGACTACGGCATCTGTGCGGCTCAACTTGCAGGCTGCGGAGTGAGTTGTTTTTGTTGTTGTTGTTGTGGCAGTAGCTTTACAACTGACTTGGCCTGCTCCCGCCAAGTCTGAGGTGTGACCGCTGGCGACACGCAGAGAGGATTGCTCCTCCCCGTGCCCGCCGGTGGTAGCAGTCACGCTTCCCACCGACGTTTGGGTTGACATCCCAAACCGTGCGTTTGGGCGTTTTAGGCCTGACCGCCAGGCACCTCTAGCCATGGCCCTGGTTCGGTTCCCCCGACTTGAATCGGGAAGACGCCGGACCATAGCCTTAGCTAGACACTGCATTACCCCGGACAGAGCAAGCGACAGTGCATTACCCTTGTCCCGGGTAATGCAGTGTCCATTGCCCAGCCGGCACCCTCGTGGAGGGTTCAGCTAGAGGATTTTCGCCAGCTAAAAATTGATTAAACAATCATATAAAATTATCTGGGCTAAACTGAGAGATCTATATAGCTGGGAATATTCGACGGAAGAAAGAATAACCAGGAATTAGTCGTCATAACCGGTTGACAACAATGAGTCCCATTCCATGCACACATACCCTGGGGGAAATGGGTGTTATAGAATTGTAAATATGTTTGTCATCCCAGGCAAAAAATATTTATTTTCAATATATTTTAATATTATTCAATATTATTTATTATTATTTTCAATATTTCAACGATATTTTAAAGCTTATTGTCTTCTTGTAGGGACCAAGAATAGGTATCAGGATCGAGATATATATACAAAACAATCGTCATATACATGAATATGTCTAAAAAATGTCATTTTGAGAAAAGGTCTTTATTAGTTAAATTTTAAATCAGTTTGGATACATAATCCTAATGTTAAATTAACCAAATAGGGTATACAAATGCCCATACTCCGGTTGACAAGCAAGAAGTCTTCAAATACCAGCAACATTGAAGTGACAACATTGTGACTTTTTTTTGTTTAAACCTTGTTTTAGTCAAAATGCAATAAATGGGAGTACTTAAAAGTAGTTTATCTTGAAGTCAATTCATTCATCAAAGGGATAAAACTATGTGGGCAGGGCTGAGGGTTTTAGTAAGCCAGCATTACTCAACGGAATATAAAAATTTAGTAATAAGTACGACCATTCTCCTTCGTTTTTTTGTTTGACTTTTTAGCTCAAACCTTTTTATTTAAAATAAACAAGTCAAGTAGAAAATAGGTTCATTATTTGGATAAAATTATGTGGGCAGGGCTGAGAGGTCCAGATAGTTAGTAATATTCCACGAAATATCAAAAACGAGGAATATGTAAAATAGAACTTGAATTCGTCAGTATATTTACGGTATATTTTCAAAGTGAGACGGTATATTTTGGTATATTTCTGATGGACGGACGGTATATTTTAGCGATAAGTCCGCGGTCAAAACTGATGCCCATCTCTAATGCAAATGCTAAGCAAAAAAAGTGTCAATAAAAAATCAACATAAATCGCGTGATAGTGACATCATGAGAGTAAGTGTATAGCCGATGCATTGAGGGAATTAATTACATTTGCTAAATTAATCACATTCTGAGCTCGCAATTACAAACAAAAGAAAAAAGGAGCCGCAGAAGCGTATGAACGAAAAACGTGAGTGCTGCTGGGTGGTGAGAGCGTGCGAGAGAGCGCGACCATGAAGGAGAAAATAATATCGTGGCAAAAGCAAGCGGCGGCGAAAAATTCGAATCAAAACCAAAACCAATGCCGCCCAACGCAAAACGCAAACGGTTGTGCACGCGTTGTCGTTGTCGTACAGAAAAGAGAGTCCAATAATTTGATTCATGCGGGCGCCAAATTAATACGGCAAAGTAACTAAAATACAGGCGAAATTCTTAAAACGCAGTTCAAAAGCGCTTCTTAGGAGTGTGTGAGTTGGTGTAAGTAACGTGCACTAAAACATACTACGTGTGTGCGCTAGTGTTTGTCAGTAATTGTGCAGTTTGTGAATGTTTTTTTGCGAAAGTTTTGTGATCACTTTAAAGCGCATTTGATAAAAGCGGCCACCGATTCACTCACTAAATATATATATAGAGTAGCGTGTTCAAGAACCCAACGCCAACGCAACATTTTATGCGACATTACGTTTATGCGTGAGCGGGAGCGCCATCGCCTGTGTGTGTGTTCGTTCGTGCCAATATATTGGCAAACGTCATTTTATATAATCGTCGATCGCTGATTTATATTTTATCTCCATTGCATGTGCAAACGCTCTCCCACCAAAACAAACCGACAGCTTTCCCTCTGTCCAGAACTGAGAACAAAATCATAGGTAAGTTTCCGAGTTACATATATTGTGACGTAGGTGGCTTTCCTCCAGTGAGGCTCAGCTGACAAGTCTCTCTCTCTTCCTCCATACCTCTCTTAGATTGTTTCACCTCTGCGCCGGCTGTGACTTCTCTTTTTATAGTTTTTCCGAATGTCACGCCACCTTATCAATGACGTGTGCTTTTTGTCTAATGAGACTCTTTAAGGAATCGACTATATTTGTCACTCTGACGCTGACCCAATTTATCCTACACATATACATATGTACATATATTTGTACCTAGTGCCAGTGCAACTGCACTTTGCCTTATGCAATTGGTTGCCAATGGCAGCAGATTGTTTAGGTAATTTGTTATTGATTTGTTTGTGCAATGAAAACACAGTTTGGGCTTGATGCGGCCACTTGGTTCCACTCCCCTTGCTTTCACAACCTGTTAATTGGACGCCCCTCCCGCAGGAAATCCACATTTTTTATTTTATTTTTTTTTTATTTATTTATTAAATTAACAAATTATCTGTTAATAATGGTACTTAGTTACTAAAGGCGGAAAAAGATAAGTTAAAAGTTAGCTAAATTTAAATGATTATAAATATTGCATGCAATTAGTTTAAGAGACAGTTCAGGGGATAGGGTTTGACAGAGGGAGTTATAATTATGGCATAAAACCCTAAAAGGTTCATGATCAGCATAATTAGACCTACATATGGGTAGACCGATAGGCCTAAAAGTACGGGTAGGTCTAGATGGAACGGCCAAGTCAATCTGACCCAAGAGAGTTTGGGAGTCAACAGTCCCAAGAAGGAGCTTGTGCACGAACATTACACCATTGCATATTCTGCGATGGTGCAACGATGGCAGGTCAATAAGATTTAGCCTAGACCGGTAGGTTGGCAAGATTCTACCCGAGTCCCAGTTAAAGTTCCGAAGGGCAAAAATTAAAAATTCCTTTTGCACGGATTCAATAACAGCCTGCTGCTCTTTATACTGCGGGCTCCACACACAAGAACAATACTCCAATATAGGACGTACTAACGAGATGTACAGTTGTTTCGTAACGTACGGGTCATCGAACTTCTTGGACCAACGCTTGATGAACGCTAAAACACCCTTAGCTTTATTTACAGTTGCAGCTATATGGGTGTTGAAACACATCTTATGATCAAAAAGGACTCCGAGGTCATTTGAACTCGAAATTCGCTCAAGGACATGATTTCCTAGAACATATGAGACAAAATGAGGAGCGCGACGGTAAAATGTCATAAGTTTGCATTTGGAAAGGTTCAGAAAAAGAAGATTAGTTGAACACCACAATAGTAGTTCACTTAGATCAAGTTGAAGGCGTGTGTGCAAATACCAATCAGAGTAAGAAAGACAGATTTTGACATCATCAGCATACATTAGTGTAGTAGAGTATGTTATAACTTGAGGAAGGTCGTTCACAAATAAAATAAACAGAAGCGGGCCCATATGACTTCCCTGTCTCACACCTGAAGTAACATTAACAGTATTTGACAACACGTTGGAAAACAAAACACGTTGCGTACGGTTAGAGAGATAGGACAAAATCCATTCAAGAAGATTCGCTGGGAACCCTAATAAAGAGAGCTTTTGAATAAGCAGAGCATGGTTCACAGAATCGAATGCCTTGCTGAAGTCCGTAAAAACTACATCCCTCTGCAAACCAATTTGAAAACCACGGTGGATTAGGTTAGTAAACTCAAGAAGGTTAGTCGATGTTGAACGATGTCTGAAAAAACCGTGTTGCGATGGAGATATCAAGCTGCAACAAAGATGTTGCAGTTGCCGGGTGACCAGGAACTCAAGAAGCTTCGGGATGGCGGAAAGCTTTGCGATACCACGATAGTTTTCAATGTTTGATCTTGAACCTTTTTTGTGAAGCGGAATGATGTAGGACTCATACCAAATTACTGGGAGACAAGACTGTTCCAAGGAGAGGTTGAAGAGAAAGGTCAAGGGTTTGCAAAGGGACTGGGCACAGTGTTTTAAGATGCAACTTGGTACCTTATCTGGACCCGCAGAAAACGATATGTCCATAGATGACAAACCTTCCAGAAGAACGCTTTCCTCGAAAAATGGCAGAAAAATGCTGTTAGCTTGAGGTAGCTGGTACGGATACGGAGTGGATGCGTTGTAAATATGAGACGAGTACGTTGTTTGGAAAAAGTTAGCGAATAAATTTGCAATACCAACAGCAGAAGCTTCTGTTTTGTTCTGGTAATGAAGGGACGGAGGAAAAACGTTTGACTTGCGCTTAGAGTTAACGAACGAATAGAATTTTTTAGGATCACTACGAAAGTTACTACTACATTGTGAAAGGTAATGATTATAACACTGACTATTGACGGCAAGGAACAGAGAGCGAGCGGAGGAGTATAGAGCTAAGGCCAACGTGGAGCCCGACTTCTGGTACTTTTTATAGAGCCGGGATTTATTATTTTTTAAGTATGACAAATACTTGGAGAACCAGGGAGGCTTGGACGATACAGGTACAGTGATATCTGGAACAAACGTATTAAGGGCGGAGTAAATAGAACTATAAAACGAGTTAACAGTTGCATCTATGTTCGGTAATGAATAAAGAAACGACCAATCAACACGCGAGAGATGTAGATCTAAATCAATAAAGTTTGTTTTGCGAAAACACTTTATGTGACAAGGAGCCATGGAACTGTCAGCACCACCAGATTGTGTACACTCCAGTGATATCAACAAAGTTGGATGGTAAGGATCTTCAGGGAGAGATATTGGGCTTGCTCTAGATACCGTAGCAAGAGAACCATCGTTAACAAAAACGAGGTCAAGAAGTCTGTCCCTAATGTTTTTAACGGCATTAATTTGGACAAGGGAAATATCCGTTAGCCCATTGATAAAGTCATTAAGGCAATTGGGAAACAACAGGTTAGCGTCATTACAAGGCAGCCAAGAAAGAAATGGGAGGTTAAAGTCCCCATGACAATAATTCGATCATTGCACCCTAATGCAGAAACAACATTATTAATTGCTGAGAGGTGGTGTAAGTAAAGCTCAGCATCAGACCTGGGAGGAATGTAAGAGCAGGTTAAATAGAAAAATGCGGAGCCAACACGAACTTTGACTGCAACAAATTCAATTCCATGAATGTTATTGAATGGGAATAACTCAGATGAGAAAACAGATTTAACTGTAATCAGAACCCCACCTGCAAATGATGGGCGGTCCATTCTATAAATAGTGTAACTATCAATGAAAATTTCATGATCATTGACAGAGGAGTTAAGCCAGGTTTCGGTAAACGCGATGGCATCGAAATCAAAGGACGCGCTATTAGTATGAATTTGACGCAACTTTCCCAGCAAACTGCGAACGTTCTGATAGTGCATGGAAAAATAGTACATCAGTTTTTTGGAGCATGTTCGGTAATTCTTGGATTCGAGTTCGAATCTTTGAGAAGGAACTCATGCACAATTGTATGCTCAGGCCATATTGACGGTTCTAGAGAACAGGATAGTAAAGAATCAGGGAGAAGAATTTTAAAGGATGATATGTTGCGCTTATGTTTAAATGTAAATTTAGTCACAACTATATCAGCAGGCGAAGTGTTAAGTTTAGCGGCAAGATGTTGTTTAACATCCTCCGTTGTAGCCTCAGGAATAAGACGAGAAACAAATATTGCTTTCCGAGGGACCACTGCTTTAAGTTGAAGTCCCGAGCGAGATCGAGATGGTGGAGCCACTCCTAAAAGAGATCTCGGTACAAGGGCAGAGGAATTGGCAGCAATGGCTGTAGCAGGAATTGGAGTAGGAATTGCAGCAGGAATTGGAGCAGGAATTGGCAAGACGTCGTCAGCAACCAGCACACCCGCACTAGGAGCACTCACCGCGTCAGAAGTGACGGCCACAGAAACTGCAGGGATGGGATTGATGCTGTTGGGGAGTTGGGTGCTCGAAGGAAGCACATTGCTCGGTGTAAAGAACTCCGGAGCCACCGTTGGCGGATTTACAGACAACGGCGTGGCATGCCTACACGGAAATGCTTCCGATGGATGAAGGTGGGAGGCAGGCGTACCAATCGGATTAGGTTGCAAGAGATTGGTATCATTATGCGGAATTTTCCGTCTAGGCGATTCGCTCAAGAGTTTGAGCCCAAGAAACTGTGATTCAAGGGCAAGAAATTTCTCGTTGAGAGCCACAAATTGTTTCCGGACATCCAGAAACCCAGTTCGAGTCTGTCTCATAAATGTGCGCATTTCGGCCTCAATCTCCCGACAAGCCAGACATGACCAAGACAGGCCCATGCGTTTCGAGATCAGATCATTCAGCCGGCCAAAATTTCCACCACCAGCACATTTTATGTGGGCAAAATTGAAGCACAGCCAGCAGCTAAGAAATGAATCACCAATGATAACACCACCGAATTCACATTTCTTTGCACTACAAACGATTGCCATTATTGACAGCAGTAGAATCACTGTGCACGAATAATAAGAGAACGGAGTGAGATCGCAGGTAAAGTAGGAGAGCAGACAGCAGAGCGAGCCAGACAATCAGCTGCAGCGGCAATAATTCAAAGCAGATGATCCAACGAAGTGCAGAAAACGAGCAGTAAACTCACCAAAGCAGAGACACAAAAGAAAAGTCCACAGAGAGGGAGAGTATAGGCAATCCAGAGAGAGTGAGAGCAACAATGCGAGAAGCCCGCGTATGCTCACGAGAGAGTGTGGGCGATGCAAACGCTGATGCGCGAGAACAGTGCACACCGAAGAAGCGATAACGAAAAGCAGACTGGGCAAAAAACAATAATAAATTGCCTGCACGAGTCCGATGTGTTACGTTGCAATATTGAATTTATATTAAACACTTGTTTACAAACAAAACACTGGTGGTTAACACAAAGTAGAATGAAATTAAAGAGATGCGATAATAAATCAAAACAAAGACACAACAATGTTGTATGATATTTAGGCAAAGGGCGGAGAATGCGGGAGCAAGAAAAAAACACAACCGGCTTAAGCAAGAGCTAGAAGCGACTGAATTCAATAAGAATTAGACGGCAATGGTCACTTCATTCTTGGGACCTACGCACATGCATATACCTCTCTCTCTCTTTGTAAACCCTCTCTCTCTTCATTGTTCTCCTCTTTGTATATCGCTCTTTTAGTGGATTTCACCTACTCGGTAGGTGAGGTAGGGTAGGGGGGGTCGGTAGGTTGGCCCCGTCTTGTTTCTAGGGCGCGGCTTCGCAATGGCCGGAAGCAGGTCGTACTGTAAGCAGTTTAGAATCGGAATATCGCTCATATCGCTGCCTTTAGTCCAGAGAAACTGCACGTCGCGGGTCGTGTTGCAGGTGGAATGCATTTTAAAAGTTCAGCGGAATAGATAAACGCGAGAGATAACGCGATTCCAAGCGGTAAGTGCTATAAGTTGCAAATGTGAGATGTCGCGATTCCATGTGGAAGTAGGAATTGTGTGTCAAAGAAGCTTCAAAAAGGGAAACCTTGCAGATAGATGTTTCCTATGACAGCTAAAGAATTTAGTAGTAATCTGAGAAATAACTAACGCTATTGATTTACTATTGTGATTCTCAGATAAGAGGGAACTTCTGTGATAGCCTTATAGTATTATAAGAAATATATTTATGCGCATATCTTCAGTCTCAGGCATTTCCGCTTCTATTAGTCATTAATTTCAAAGATAAAGATTTTGTTGTAATTTATGTGAATTTAATAAGTTTAATAAGAACTAACTTTTCGAAGAAAATCTAATAATGTTCTAGCACCTACGTCAGCCCCCTTCACTTCCTCGCCGTGTCCCCGTCGAATTAATTTGCCGGTATCAGTTTTCATTCATGGCCAAGACACCCATCCAACTCAGGGCATTTCTCCAAACCCGTGAGGTGGTTTCATGTAAACAATCTGCTCTTTGACCTTTCCACATTTCCCCTGACCACACATACACCAACAAATACCGTTTCTCTCCGCTCTTCCACAGTACAGTTGACGCACACGCATGCAACCGGCTCTCTTTCGCTCTTTGACTCTCGCCCTCTCTGAGTCACTTGGTTGCTCTCTTCGCCGCATATTCTTTTACTTTGTTTTCAGCTTACAGGGTGGGTAGGTATGGCAGAGGCAGCGGCATCGGCATCGGCATCGGCAGCGGCAGCATTTCCCCTGAAAGTCGTACGATTTTCAGCTGGTATAACGAAATGCCATCGAATGAAAAAAAAAAACGTGCCAGCAGAGCCCGCCACACCACCACCCTGCTACCCACCCCCTTTCGCCTTGCCTCGTGACTCTTGTTGGAGGCTTTTCCGTTTGCCCGTTGCAGTTGAGGCTTTTCTCTTTTTCTCTCTCGCTGGCAGGTCGCTGTATCGAAAATAGTCACGCGATGTCTGGGGCGTCGGAAGGCAGACCAGACCCTCCGACCCTACAACACCCTCCGGCTGGATTTCATATTGTAATGACATTTTGTAATCGGCCTGTTGCCCAACCCCCTTTGGGCTGTTTGCCAGGGCTTCCACAGTTGCGCCGTTACTTGTTTTGTGCAACAGCACATCACAGCGTCAGCTGCCGCTTTTACTCTCTATTAATCTGTCCCTCTTTTTTTTTTATCACAACGTTGAGAAAAAACACGCAGTAAAATAACAAAAACATATCAAATCTTTCTTCAGTATCTGGAAGGGCATTAAATGCTTCGGCGTGCGAAACTTGACTAGATTCTGTCGCGGACTTGTTAATTCCATTCGTAAATGTTACCCCCTGCATTCCTGTGACTTCGCTTGTGTGTCCTCAGCTCGGTGCATACAATTTTGGATGAGCAGCGTATTATTTGCACTTGAATTTACTTGAACAGCTCTGACTGAATCGAACAGCGCTCATGTTTGTGATTTCGATTTCAGTTTCTATAAAATTGTGTTGGTTCCTGTTTGGATTTCTAGTTGTCACGCCATTCAATTTTTAACTTGTTTTAATTTAAGAAATTTTATTTTCGGCATGTGGCAGGTTTAGAAAACATGACATTTTTCACCGTTGGAATGGACCGCACACAGTCCGACGAGATAAGCGAGTGGCTGCAGTGGCTCATGCGTGGGGCGATTCGACGTCGGGAGATAATATGGGGGAACAGCTCTTCAGAGCACATTGTTCAGACCCCTGCTCGTCTACGCCTTTGCATCGTCCGAGCATTATTTGTGTTTGTTTTAGTCATGACTTTGGTAGATTTTCTAACCGGTTTTTGCAGTACCGGGCTCTGGCCTGGCTTTGGCTGCCTCTCACGATCATTGCCAAAGCTGATTCGATTCCATTTTATACGAGTATGTATTTGTTTGTGCTTCTTGTGGAAAATTTCACTGGAACAAGTGCTTCGCTTCGGTGTGTGATGGGTGATAGTCACTCTAAAGATAAGTACTGCGTCGCGACGCAAGCGCTTGTCTAGGTCATTAATTTTATGCTGCTACGTTGTTGCCTTACTTTTACACACACACACCGTAACCTGCATACTTGTACGCGCACGTACGTAGCAGAAAAACATTCAGCCACCCAGCAAACCAACTAACGTGCCTTTTGCGAGAGTTCCGCAAAATGCTCGCAAACGAGCTCGCAAGCGAGCTTGTGTACGAGCGATATGGTTTTGTGTCGCAAAACGCTCGCAAACGAGCTCGCGAGCGGTAGTTTTACAATAGGAAAGTGCGCTTCGACTGTGCTGCCGGTCGAAAGCAAAAAAAAAAGCAAGCCTTCGTGTGCCTTCGGTCCGGCAATTCTCCTTCGGCTTTGTGTTCACGTCTCGACAGATGACGTGTCGACAGATTAGTGGTCGAAAATTCATTCGTGTTTTTCTTTTTTTACATGTGTCGAGCATTAGAAACAAGTGCAAATAAAGCGTGCGTTCCTTACGCCGTCATTTCAATTATTTTCGTTGAACTGTGCAGTGCTAAGTTAAAAATCTCTACCATCTCTTACGCATTTAAAAGAAATTTCTGCCAATCGGTAAGTACATTATTAATAAAAGAAATAAAATGTCTTACAAAAGAAAAAGCCGAACATATATCGAACATGTAATTCCCCAATTTTTAATATATTTTATATTTTCTACAGATGCATTTAAACAGAAGTTTGCGCTCGACGATCAGGATTTCGACCATACAACTCAAAAATATTTCCAGTATGCTCAGGAACGGAAGGCCAGATTGGAAAAAAGTGATGCAAAAAAACTTAAATTTTAGTACATAGTTCATACATATTACATATATACATTAAATTCATTTCATATTGCAATTTAAAAATTTTTTATTACGGAACAAAATGGGAACGGGTCAAAAAAAAACTCTCGCAAAAACTAGTTCTTGCGAGCCTTTTGCGACATCGTTTGCGAGCCTTTTGCGATATCATTTATGATAGCTCGCAAAGGAATCATTTGTGAGCCTTTTGCGATATCATTTATGAGTCTTTTTTGATACTGCTATGGGCTCGAAAAAAATATTTCTTTTGATATTATTTTATATCAAAAACGACTCATAAATGATATCGCAAAAGGCTCACAAATGATATCGCAAAAGGCACTTATGCAGCGGCGAAATGCGCTTGCTCGACACGTGCATACACAGTAATCCAAATGTTGCATATCAATTTAATTTTTGCACATAATGCAAATTATAGACCGAGAGGAGACGAAATCAGAGCAGAGCGGCGTCGGCTTGTTGGGCTGTGTTCATGGCTACCAGCTGATGAATAATTTCCCGTTACAACTGCTTCGAAGGCACCTTGGCCAAAGTTCAAGTAACTGTAAGCGAGGAAAGGCGAAAGGGAGAGAGAGACAGCGAGACGAGCACTGTTCCCCCATATGCAATTCTAAATATTTACGCAAGTGATTTTTTTATTGACTCGTAAAACAGTTTTCACAGATACAACAGCTGTTCGGATGAAGGTTCCCTGCTCCAAGTAGAAGTCCCAGAAACAACCGATTCATCATTGAGAGAGAGAGAGAGAGAGAGCTTTAAATACCCTATTCCTCCCCTCCCTATTACTACTTATATTTGCGGAATTTACTTAAAAAGTATCAGGTGGAACAGAATGAAATGTAATCAAAGTAAGTAGACACGTTAGCGTCTACTTGGTGCAACATGACGTGGTCTTGCTGTGTTCATAATTGTTTCAGCATTTGGCATGAGTAACACAACGCCTGAACGTACAATTAACTCGTATATAGAAACGGCGATAAACACTCGCATTTTGACATGGTTTTTGCGATTTCGTAATGTCCGACACAAAACCTGAATTTTGAACCGTAGCAGCAGAAGCGATCTTGGACTTTGAATGCTCGCGTTTTATATTTCGTTTTGCCTTTTTTATTTTCCTGCAGTTCAGTTCATCGGAAATTGGGCGGAAAACAAACTTGTTCGAGTATTAAGCACTGCGGTCAGCAAATACGATGCAAATGTATGTAAACGCCACTGCCACCGAACAGAAGCGTAGAAAAAACGGCATTTTCAAGTAGGAGGATTAGTTGTATTTATCTTTTTGTGGGCTTTCCACACAAACTCAAGCACAACGCTTTCCGCCTGAATGATTTCAGAAAACTGCAATTTGTTGTGCAATGTATGCAAAAAGTGTAGTTAAAAGCTGTAATTAATAAGTTTCACCCTCACGTTAAACACTGCTTCGTACGAGCAATGGGCAAGCAGTTCGATGGGAACTCGAATACGAGTATAACGGCATAAAGTGGCTCGTTCGGAAACCGACAAATAAACGCTGTTATTTCTGTAATCGGTATTTCAAGTTCAAGTACATAACCAATTATGATAAGAATGGATCCCAGTCGCTTGGTTTTTTTTTGTTCGACTATTATCTTCAACTAGAAATTGTTCTGTTCTTTTTTGGAACAAATATAAATGTTCGTCGGGGCTTGCAATAAAATACCAAAATGCTCCACTTTGAATTCTTAAGCGAGTTCAAATGATGTCTTAATTATAACTTGGTTGTTGTTTTAAGCGTTCGTTGCTTGACCTGTGGCCGGACTCTGGACTTAAGGTCTCATTGTGCGACATTACGCACACGCCGCGAGTGTGGTTACTTAACCCTGAATGGCCGTGATTCGGATCTGATTGAATCAGTCAGCGCTCTGTCCTGTTCATTTTATCACTTATCGCTTAATGTGCACAATTTCCCAATTGTCTTAATCCGCACTAATCCGTACACATGTACTCGTACATAGTATACACAGACCTCTCTCATCGGTTTAACCTTTGTTCTCAACACGCGATTGTCGGCTTCCAACCTGCGCTTTCTCCCTCCCTCTCGATCTGTGTTTTTGTTGCAACTTTGACCAGGGGCGCCATTCGCGATCCACGATCTACGATCTATAGAAACACGGACGTACGTTGATTGGTGCACGGTGGGAACGCGCTCAAAGTTTAGTCTCCGGCCATAGACACAGGCGGGATTAATTAATGTCAAACAGAATAGTTTTGCATTTTCATTCGATGTTCATGCATTGCCAATCCACAAAAGCTTGAGAGCCTCGTCAACTCTGCACTATGGTGTTTACCCTTTGCCCCAAGATAACGAATCTTTCCTCTCCTTTCTTTCTTCTCCTCTTTCACTGGCAAATATTTAAATGCCAAATACTGCTGGTTTATAGATAACTTTATGCTTTTTGGCAGTTCTCTCTTTCTTGGCAAACAAAACACGTATTGGGACCGCGTTTCGCTTCGAGTTTGGCTTAAACATGAAGGCGGTGGGTGGGTTCAACGGACTCTACACGATGCGAAAACATTGTCGTCGTCATTCCTTACCCTCCAGGTGAAATAAACTGAACTGAAACTTTATATTTATGCACTGGATCACTTTTCTGTCCCCTGTTCCCTTATCAAATGGTGGCATAACCAACGAACATTGTTCTTTTTTAGGGGGGTTTTGGGGGGAATTATTAATTTCGTTTATCAGGAACGGCAGATTCTAAAGAACCTGTTCGCTATATCAAATTCCAGAACAGAACGGATGAACAGACTTTGGTCTGTGCTTCGTTCTTGGCCAGAAAAACATCGAAAAAACTTTCGTTTATTTTGTTGGTTAATTAATTGGCAAAGCGCTTTTCTGTGATTCGATCGAAGGTGCCCCGACCTATGTCAATGTTTTCTCTACCACTACGGAGTGCAACAGAAAGAGAGTCGACCAGAGAGGGAGAGGGAGAAAGAGAGAGAGAGTGTGTGTGTGTCTGAGAGAATTCGATTATGCAATCTCTTACCTCTTTTAAAATTGTCTGTCTAAATTTAATTTTTGCTCCAGATATACCATGTGCCTATCTATTCATACATATACTTTCTATAATTTGTTTCTTTATTTTCATATCATCAGCCTTCGAGGGTTTCTTTTTATACCCGATACTCAAAATGAGTATTGGGGTATATTAGATTTGTGGTAAAAGTGGATGTGTGTAACGTCCAGAAGGAATCGTTTCCGACCCCATAAAGTATATATATTCTTGATCAGCATCAATAGCCGAGTCGATTGAGCCATGTCTGTCTGTCCGTCTGTCCGTCCGTCCGTCTGTCCGTCCCCTGCAGCGCCTAGTGCTCAAAGACTATAAGAGCTAGAGCAACGATGTTTTGTATCCAGACTTCTGTGATATGTCACTGCTACAAAAATATTTCAAAACTTCGCCCCGCCCACTTCCGCCCCCACAAAGGACGAAAATCTGTGGCATCCACATTTTTAAAGATACGATAAAGCCAAAAACGCAGAATCGTAGAGGATGACTATATGTTCTAGAGTGTAAAATCTCAACCAGATCGTATAATTATTATAGCCAGAATCAAGAAAACAATTTCATTCTTTCTCGCTCTGTCTCTCTCTAACACACAGGTTTCAGGGTCGGCTTTGCCAATTGCAAAATATGAGTTCAAGGATCTCAGAACCTATAAGAGCCAGAGCAACCAAATTTGGTATCCACACTCCTGTGATATCGGACCTTGACCGCTTCGTATCCAAATTTCGCCACACCCCCTTTCGCCCCCGCAAAAGACGAAAATCTGGGGCATCCACAAATCTCAGAGACTATTAAGGCTAGAGTAACCAAATTTGGTATCCGCACTTCTGTTAGATCTCACTATAAAACGTATATCTCAGAATTTCGCCCCACCCCCTTCCGCCCCCACAAAGGACGAAAATCTGTTGCATCCACAATATTGCAGATTCGAGAAAACTAAAAACGCAGAATCATAGATAATGACCATATCTATCAGACTGCTGAATCTGGATCAGATCGGATCATTTTTATACCCAAAAGGAACAAATCAATTTGCACTGGCTACGCAACGCCCGACGTCACGCTCAGACTGATTTTCTGTCTCTCTCGCACGCACTCTTTGTCGTGTCGTTTAATATTAGCGGCGTCTGCCGGAGGAGAGCCATACTGACTAAGTATCGGGTATAACTGTAGAGTTGCGGTGTCCGCAGCAACTCACAACGTTGCCCCTCGTTTTGTTATACCCGATACTCAAAATGAGTATTGGGGTATATTAGATTTGTGGTAAAAGTGGATGTGTGTAACGTCCAGAAGGAATCGTTTCCGACCCCATAAAGTATATATCAGCATCAATAGCCGAGTCGATTGAGCCCTGTCTGTCTGTCCGTCTGTCCGTCCGTCCGTCTGTCCGTCTGTCCGTCTGTCCGTCCCCTTCAGCGCCTAGTGCTCAAAGACTATAAGAGCTAGAGCAACGATGTTTTGGATCCAGACTTCTGTGATATGTCACTGCTACAAAAATATTTCAAAACTTCGACCCGCCCACTTCCGCCCCCACAAAGGACGAAAATCTGTGGCATCCACAATTTTAAAGATATGAGAAAACCAAAAACGTAAAATTGTAGAGAATGACCATATCTTTAAGACTGCGGAATCTGAATTGGATCCTATCATTATTATAGCCAGCATCAAGAAAACAATTTCATTTTTTCTCGCCCTGTCTCTCTCTAACACACACGTAGCATAGGCGGCTTTGCTTAGAGTAAAACATTAGCGCCTAGATCTCAGAGACTACAAAAGCTAGAGCAACCAAATTTTGGTATCCACACTCCTCATATATCGGACCGAGACGAGTTTGTTTCAAAATTTCGCCACACCCCCTTCCGCCCCCGCAAAGGACGAAAATCTGGGGATATTCAAAAATCTCAGAGACTATTAAGGCTAGAGTAACCAAATTTGGTATCCGCACTCCTGTTAGATCTTACTATAAAACGTGTGTCTCAAAATTTCGCCCAACCCCCTTCCGCCCACACAAAGAACGAAAATCTGTTGCATCCACAATATTGCACATTCGAGAAAACTAAAAACGCAGAATCATAGATAATGACCATATCTATCAGATTGCTAAATCTGGATCAGATCAGATCATTTTTATAGCCAATAGGAACAAATCAATTTGCAGTGGCTACGCAGCGCCCGACGTCACGCTCAGACTGATTTTCTGTCTCTCTCGCACGCACTCTTTGTCGTGTCGTTTAATATTAGCGGCGTCTGCCGGATGATAGCCATACTGACTTAGTATCGGGTATAACCGTAGAGTTGCGGTGTCCGCAGCAACTCACAACGTTCCCCCTCGTTTTTTTTTGGCAACTATTCAAAAATGAAAACAAGTCAAAACGTAATATAAACTGGTTTTTGTTTTCTTTGGTGCTGCTTGCTTTCGATTTCTGATTTGATTAGAATATGTATGATGGTTGAAACTAATTTAAAGGCTGCTTGGGATGGATATGATTTTGCAACTATTTATAGAATTCAAATGGAGGTTTTTTCAGGGGTTTTTCAGGTTATGCTTAAGCATAAAGAAAGGAAATATATATTTATAATTAAACATTTTTATGAAATATTAAAAAATGTTGTACTTGAAAGAACAACATGTTCGCTGATTCAAGGAAATACATAAATATATACCTATTTTGTACTCCCTTTTTTTTGTTTTTTATACCCGATACTCAAAATGAGTATTGGGGTATATTAGATTTGTGGTAAAAGTGGATGTGTGTAACGTCCAGACGGAATCGTTTCCGACCCCATAAAGTATATATATTCTTGATCAGCATCAATAGCCGAGTCGATTGAGCCCTGTCTGTCTGTCCGTCCGTCCGTCCCCTTCAGCGCCTAGTGCTCTAAAGACTATGAGAGCTAGAGCAACGATGTTTTGGATCCAGACTTCTGTGATATTTCACTGCTACAAAAATATTTCAAAACTTCGCCCCGCCCACTTCCGCCCCCACAAAGGACGAAAATCTGTGGCATCCACATTTTTAAAGATACGATAAAACCAAAAACGCAGAATCGGTGAGGATGACCATATCTTCTACAGTGCAAAATCTGAACCAGATCGTATAATGATTTTAGCCAGAATCAAGAAAACAATTTCATTCTTTCTCGCTCTGTCTCTCTCTAACACACAGGTTTCAGGGTCGGCTTTGCCAATTGCAAAATATGAGTTCAAGGATCTCAGAACCTATAAGAGCCAGAGCAACCAAATTTGTTTTCCACACTCCTGTGATATCGGACCTTGACCGTTTCGTGTCCAAATTTCGCCACACCCCCTTCCGCCCCGGCAAACGACGAAAATCTGGGGCATCCACAAATCTCAGAGACTATTAAGGTTAGAGTAACCAAATTTGGTATCCGCACTTCTGTTAGATCTCACTATAAAACGTATATCTCAGAATTTTGCCCCACCCCCTTCCGCCCCCACAAAGAACGAAAATCTGTTGCATCCACAATATTGCATATTCGAGAAAACTAAAAACGCAGAATCATAGATAATGACTATATCTATCAGATTGCTGAATCTGGATCAGATCGGATCATTTTTGTAGCCAAAAGGTTAGGTTAGGTTAAGGCGGTAGCCGGGAGGGGGGGGGGGGATAAGAGCCTCCCGCCCCAAGCTCACTTGGACCTATAAAAGGTCCGTTGTGTTGCCGCATGGGCATGTGCCCCTTCGCGTTGCCCGAACCGTGAGAGCATACTACTGCAGGTTAAGAGCAGTCCCATCCGGTGGCTTGGATGTATTTGGACAAGGTCCCTGGTTTGATTACGGACAGGTCCGAAATGTCCGTGAGGAAAGCGGCCCCGAGAATACGAAGACGACGATTTCCAAGGGCTGGGCAGTGGCAGAAGAAGTGGGGGACCGATTCCTCCTCCTCCTCGTCGCGACAACTCCTGCAGAAGTCGTTATGAGGGATTGACAGTCTAGAGGCGTGAGTGCCGATCTGCCAGTGTCCCGTAATGGCTCTAGTAACTGCAGAGCACTGTGCTCTGCTGAGTTTATACAGCTCTGCTGAGCGCTTCTTCGATCGATATGGCCATATCAATCTTGAGACTTTACAGGAAACGGTTTGCTACCATCTCCTATTGGCATTTTGCTCGAACAATTCGTGCGTTAGGAGCCTGCACGTAGCCAAGGGCATCGCTACTTGCTCCCTCTCCGGAATCGTAGTACCCTGCCTGGCTAGCTCGTCGGCGGCGTCATTCCCCTCGATGTCCCTGTGGCCGGGGACCCATATAAGGAAGAGATCTAACTGCTCTGCGATCTCGTGCAGAGACCTGCGGCAGTCATTTACAGTCGCTGAGTTCGACGATATTGAGCCTAGAGCTTTGATAGCTGCTTGGCTGTCCGAGAAGACGCACACTAAGTGCGTATCTAGAAGTAATTTGGAGACGATCGAAATGGCCTCCTTGATGGCTTCAACCTCCGCTTGGAACACACTACAGTGATCCGGGAGCCTGAAGAAATGACTGATGTTCAGCTCGCTGCAGTAGAATCCGCCTCCCACGCGGCCGTCTAGCTTTGAGCCATCAGTGTAGAAGTGGACCGCATTTGCAGGTCCTGGTTCGCCCATCTCCCAGTCCTCCCTAGATGGGATTGATACCTGGAAGGGCGTCGAGAGGTGATCACTGGGGATACAGTAATCTGTCCTCTCTGGTAATTGCGGGAGTCTCATCAGGATTCCCGAGTGCCCAACCGCGGATGCTTTCCACAGTCTGGCTTCTCTCATTCTGAGGGCGGAAAGTGTTGCCACCTTCTTTCCCATGAGATCCACAGGGAGGAGGTCCAGCACAGTATCCAGGGCTTCCCCTGGAGTAGTGCGTAGCCCGCCAGTTATGCATAGCTCTGCCATGCGTTGAACTCTGCTGAGTTTATTGAGGCATGTCCTTCTGTCCAAGGCTGGCCACCATACCACCACTCCATAGAGCATGATTGGTCGTATGATGGCGGTGTAGAGCCACCGAACTATATAGGGGGTCATTCCCCATTTTAGTCCGATGGCTTTCCTGCAAGTATAGAGGGCCACTGTGGCCTTCTTTACTCTATCCTCTATGCTCAATTTCCAATCGAGCTTTCTATCGAGGATTAGGCCAAGATACTTGGCGTTGTTGCTGAAGACTAGCGTTTCCCCACATAGTCTTGGGGGAATCAGTACCGGAACTTTGTACTTCCTAGTGAAAAGCACCAGATCCGTTTTAGACGGGTTGACGCCTAACCCGCATTTGTCTGCCCATTTCGACATTTTCGTGAGAGTACTTGTCATGCACTCACACAATGTCTGCGGAAATTTTCCGGAGAATGCTATGGCAACATCGTCCGCGTACGCCACCACACGGCAGCCACCCCCCTCTATCTCCCGCAGCAGTGTGTTCACTGCCACGTTCCATAGGAGGGGCGAGAGGACTCCGCCCTGCGGTGTGCCTCTGCTGACAAATCTGGTACACGTTGACGTCCCCAGTGATGCCTCAACCGTCCTGCATTGTAGCATCTGATCGATCAGGCTCACCGTCCTGGAGTCAACGCCCAGATCCGTCAGTGCGCCCGTGATGGCGGTCGGAAGGATGTTGTTAAAGGCGCCTTCTATGTCGAGGAAGGCTACTAGGGTGTACTCCTTAAAATTAAGGGATGCTTCGATGATCGATGTGATCGAGTGTAGGGCCGTTTCGGTGGATCTTCCCTTCCGATAGGCATGCTGGGAGTCTGAGATCAGACTGGACGGAATGCACGCCGTTAGATGCAGCCCCAGGAGCCGCTCCATCGCCTTTAGAAGAAAAGACGATAGACTTATGGGTCTGAAATCTTTTGGGGCAGTGTGCGAGGGCTTGCCTGCCTTGGGTATGAATACGACTTTGGTCTGAAGCCAGGTGTCAGGAATGCACCCGTGGGAGAAGATTCCCTCGTAAATTATTTTGAGCCAGTTAATGGCTTTATGTCCCGCGTGAATCAGTTGGGCAGGGAAAATGCCGTCTGGCCCCGCGGACTTGTAGGGTTTAAAGCTTCTGATCGCCCAGGAAATGTTCTCCTGGCTTAGCAGTCCCAAGATGGCATTTGAGGCGACAGAAGGAGGCGCGAGGTAGTTGGGTCTGTTTTCATCGCAGCCAGGGAAGTGGGTATTTAGGAGAAGATTTAGCGACTCCTCGCTGGACGTAGTCCACGACTGGTCGGTGTTCTTCAAGTAGCCCAGGGTGGGTGTTGTCTTCGAGAGAACTCTGCGCAAGCGTGAGGCTTCTGAGTTACTCTCGATTTCGCTGCAGAACTTACGCCAGGAGGCGCGTTTGGCTTTTCTAAGTTCTTTGTTGTAGGTTGACAGACTGGCCTTGTATTCGGCCCAGTTTTGCTCAACGTTTTCAGCCTTAGCTTTATTGAAGAGTCTCCGGGAGGCTTTCCGGAGTTCACCCAGTTTCGGATTCCACCATTCAGGTTTCTTCCGGCCTCTGTTCTTGCCAGAGGGGCATGCTTTGTCGAGCGCCTTATTGCAGGCGTCGGTAAAGATCTTAAGAAGACGAGTCGTGGCCTTCGTGGAGAACTCCTCCTCAGATGGGGGCTCAGGGAGAACACGACAGAGGTAATCAGAGTACCGAGTCCAGTTTGTCCGCCTGATGTTTCGGAATCGGACTGGCTTCGGTACTGAGAAGGAGAAGACAGTTTCCACGTACCTGTGGTCCGAGAAGGAGTGCTCTTCCAGGACCCTCCAGGATACAATGTTACGCTGTATCTCATGAGAGGCAAGCGTGAGGTCCAGGACCTCCTTGCGGTTTTTAATGATAAAGGTGGGATCACTACCCCGGTTTAGTAAGACCATCTGAGTGGTCAGTAAGTAACTGAAAAGGTACTCTCCCCTTTCGTTTGTGTCAGTGCTTCCCCACTGACAGTGATGTGCATTGGCATCGCACCCCACAATTAGGCCGATGTCCTTGGCCGAGCAGTCTGCGATTAGAGCCCGGAGAGGCGCGTGTGGAGGGGTGTCTGGTTGTTCATGCCCCATGTATGCGGAGCAGATCCTCAGTGAGCGCTCCTGGCCTTCGAGGCTCACTGCGGTGTGGTCTTCATTGCTGAAATTTGGGAGCAAAAATAGGTGCAACTCTCTTTTTGCAAGAATGCAGGTACGAATTTTACCTGCGGTTTCAGCTACATATAGCTTGTAGTCAGAAGTCCTCAGACCGGAGACCCTGTTTCCGAGGATCCAGGGCTCCTGAATGAGGACTATGTCGGCTCCACCCTTGGCCAGGTGGAGCAGTAGAGCAGCGCATGCTGCCTTACAATGGTGGAGGTTTATCTGCAGGAGCGTCAACGACATTCCTGAGGCTCGCCTCCACCATTGTTGCTTCTAGATCGCTGTCAGGGGACTCCGGCTCCTCCCCGACAACGATGTGGCTGAGACCTCTGGCTAGGTCGCTCTCGTCGAACGCGTAGTCGTCCAAGATATCGTCCGACATCATGGACGCCGCATCCGACGCCGGGTTGTCTTCCTCGCACGAGGCCCCCTCTTTCGGGATCTCCGGCAGCTCCGGGTCTGGCTCGACCTCCGCTTGCCTGCCCTTGCGATCGGACTTGTAAGTGGATATGGTGACCTTCTTGTAGCCATAATCCACTACACCGTCCGACTTTGCGAGGAGATCAATGGATTCCTCATTTAGGACGAGGATAATCTGGCGCCTCTGCCCTTGGATATCCTCCACCTTTGCCACTTTCCAATCGGCTGTAGGAAGGTGGGGGTTGCAGACCTGCAGTAACCTGAGGATCTTCTCAGGCTCTGCAGGCTTAGCCGAGACCCACGCTCTGGCTCTCGGGCGACTAGGGACATCTTCCCACTTCACGGCCTCCAGTTTCGCCCCTGGATAGACCTCTTTTAGGGCCGCCACAGCCTTCATGTAGAGGGCCGCAGAGCGAGCGTCTTGGCAGGCGATGGCTTTCACCTTGCCTTGATGCCACCCTGCGTGCTCACACTTTGGCGGTGGTCCGCCGTTCTCCTCCAGTTCCAGTAGGAACCGGTCCTGGAGCTCGTTCTCCACCAGGTGCCACTTATCGCGAGGGACCCCCCTCGCTGCGGCTGCTGCCTGAAGACGGTGGACCGACTCAGTCTCCTTCCCCGTCTTCTTTGGACCCGGTTTCCCAGGCGCTGGTGCAGAGGGATTGGCTTGTCCCTCCGGTACTTTAAGAGGAGTACCGAGCTCCTTTGCGGCTTTGTTGGTTTTTATATGTTTATTATTTGGCATAGTAGCTCCCACGAGTAGGCGGGAAGGGGATGGTCACCCGAGGCATAGCCCGCTTGCCCCGGGAAGCCTGATTTAAACTGGAGGTCGGCAGGTATCCAGAGTCCGCATATTAGCGACCGG